>NW_026713670.1:0-27619 GCF_029784015.1 Lycium ferocissimum | reverse complement strand
CATAATAACAATACCGATAGATAATTCAAGGTATCCAAACTAGCATCCGGTCTTGCCCGAAGCTTTCCAGCTCAATTAGAACAACTACAACACACTTTTTCTCTTTCAAATTCATCAACTATAACAACAAATCCCATGCTTTATAACATTATGCTCACAATTTCAAGAAGCTATAATAAGATCACATTATCTTACAAATCAGCCCGCAAACAATTACAACTTCAACATAAGTCATTAAACTTTCATTCTCACCATATAATTCTCAACAACAATAACCAAGAACACTAAATAAATTTGATTCATTCTTCCTTCACAAATCAGCCCCCATTCGGCCAACATATCAACATCCATAGTTTTATGATTTTCATTCGTTTTCTACACATTTGAACAACACACAAACATACTAATTACAATTAATCCATCTTCCTTACCCAACATGACATACACGGTCCAACATCTACATACATAATCTCATAGTTTTCATTCATTTACTACACATTACACCATCATACCAACATGTCGAATTCCATTAGTTCATCACTTCAACACATTCTACATACACACGGTTAAACACACACATACGGTCCCAACACACTACACCATATTTTCATGAATTTCTTTCAATTCTACATTCCACAACATATAAAAATCATCCACAACACATAAAAATAAGAATTGAATCTCACCTCTTCCACCAACTTTTTCCCACGGCTAACTTGTTTCTTTGCCAAACGGATAGTCTCCTTGTCTCCACAACTATTCCGTGACGTCGAGGGCCTTCTAATTGATAGGAAGGCATGAAGAAAATATTTTTCCCTTGCTCATGAACCATGGCTGAAATTCAGCCAGCCATGGCCGTTTCTTTCTCCTCCTCTTTCTTTCCTTTTTCTTTTCTTTCTCTTAATCTCTCTAGAACTCAAATAATGAAGTATGAGTTCTTGGTCATAACACACATATATATATATAGTAATATGGCACATGGCCATGCACATGGCCAAGCACATGGCCGGCCATGTGCTCCTCCTCTTTTTTTTTTTTTTGTTCTTTCTTTTCCCTCCAAACTTTTCTTCAAATTTCTAGAATTTTCTTCAAAATAATAAAGAAGACCAACTTTCTTGTTTTGCAAGCTTTGGTCCCAAATAAAAGAAATATGAACACATGGCCCTCCTTTTTATCTTCTAGAATTTTTCTTGATTTCCCCCTTTCATGACTTTTCTAGAGAATTTGTGAAATTACCTCCTTGCCCTTAGCCTTTTCACAAAACTACCATAATGCCATTTTATAAATTTCCCTTTTTGCCCTCAGTCTCTCTCAATATTTCCACACTAATAATATTTTCCAATGACTTACACATTAGAACGGAACCGAAAAATGACCTTGCCTTAAACTTTCCGCCATTGCCTCGAAATATCCGAAAGTGCAAAATGCGAGGTGTAACATCCTTCCCCCCTTTTAGAACATTCGTCCTCGAATGTTCAACCAGCCTTACGAGCCTCCGTAATCACCTTGGGGGGGGGTCCCTATCGCAGTTCAAGCGTCCTTATCCAACATACTACAACATCAGTTGTTTCTAACTTACTTTTACACTTTTCTCATCCGCTTCCCCCCTTTTTGGGGCGTACTCATACCTTCGTACTCATCCATACCCTTACATTTTCCATTTCCCCTCAGATCCTAGTTTCCGGATTTCATGCAGATTTTTATTCCTTAGCACACCTTATCCTTGCTACCTACTTTCCTCCAAAATCTTACCCTCTTTACTTTTGTTGTCACTAAATTTCGATTACTTTCTTATTCAATCATTTGGTTTCCCACACCGTAGCACGGTGGTATCGGGAATCACACACTCACCGATACGATACATATGGGGTACCGTATACATTCATACACATCCACATAATTATCATTGCCTAACCCATAAAATACTTCCCAACACTATTCAAGCCTATCCGGATTTAACTCGTAACATACTTCCTGTCCCTTTTTCGGCCTCGCCTGTGGCATTCTATATGACCTGTTGTGGTTTCCAATCATTCCGCACATATTTAATTGCCTTTAGGCCACCCTGGATTGTCGTTTGTCTCTTATACTCAAATTCATGAAATTTCTTCATACTTCCCAGGGGTCACCCATCATAAGATTGCCCTCGCCTGAGCACGCTTAACTTCGAAACTTCAATGGACTCCGATGCCTTAAGGTTGATATAATCGCGTAAATTTTCTCGTACAACTTTTTTTTTTGCATAATTCGGGGCAGGTGAAAGTCTTACATACTCCGGTACATGCTCGTAACACGTCCTTTTCTGCAAAGTTACCATTTTACCCTTTTCCGTCCTTACTATCCCGAATCTGCCCAGAGCAATTCCCAACAACATCTCACAGATCATACCACCTCATATCAGACCATATTATGTCATATAATATCATGTCATACCAAATCATAGCCGTACAGGGCTTCCGGTTTCTGATAACAGAACAAATACGTCAAAACTTACCTTCGTAACCTTCCATATCCTCGCTCGTCTCCTTCCGCCGTATGTAAGGCTTACATGGGGGATCTGGTTTCCCTATGACTGGGCTCTATCGCACGATCTTATGACAGAAAGAAGGTCAACAATCCCTAAATGCCCCGTAGTCTCCTCGTTTATAAATGTGGCCGGCTTCACACTATAAACAGGACCTACCGGACACGACTACGGGCAGACAAACCCCCCTTAGACCGACCTCGCTCTGATACCACTCTGTCACGCCCCAATTTCCGAGGGACGTGATGGGCACCCGACCCCATACCCGGAGCCGAGCGAACCCACCGACCCCTATTGCACACATAAAATTATTTTTTTTCAAAACTCAATACTGAAAAGTTATAAAATACATAATGATGCTTACAAACCAACATCTGTAATTTCACAACATTCCTTACATAACACACATCGACATGTCGGCTGATGGAGCCGCTGACAGACTGACACATCATACCCACAACACTGTCTGCAAAGTCTCTATTGCCATCCGGAAGACACAACTTACATACTCGGACTCAGCAGTGCTCCAGAAGGAATTGGAGCTCACCAATCATCTTTGGAATATCTTCAACTTATCTGTGGGTACCTGCGCGGCATGAAACGCAGCCCCCGAAGGACAGGGGGTCAGTACGGAAAATGTACTGAGTATGTAAGGCCGGAAATAATATAATAAAATCATAAACCGATCCAAATGTACGGGAGTGCAACTAACGAATCATAATCGAAGTATATCGGGCAGAGCCTTATTATGATCGGAGGTGCGGGAGGTTGGTATACAGAATCGTGGTCGGAGTCAGAAGTACAGAAAATACGTACCTTATCCAGTGAATCCAAACACCTACTTTCAGATCATAAATAGTGCAAATCAAAAGCATACATAGGGTACGGAAACATGGTCATCATAACATAACACATCATAACACATACACGGCACCCGGGGACATATACCACGCCGGGAAACCGAACATATCATAGCGGTACCCCGGGAACCGGACATATACCACGAGAACCCGGGAACCGACCCGGTAGCTGGGGACGGACATATACCACAGTACCCCAGAACCGTTCACGGTAACCGGAGACGGACATATAGCGGAGCAGAGGCCTCGGTATCCGGAGACGGACATATACCACGATGCTCGAGAGGCGGCATATCACACTTCACATACACGGTAACCGGGGACGGACATATACCACAGTACCCCGGAACCGAACACACCATACAATTAGAACATTCATAACAGATTATCCCAAACCGAATGCTTATATCAAACTTTTTATGCCAGTGTACTTGTATCAAAATACTTATGACAGAATACTTATATCAAAGTACTTATATCATGTTACTTTTAATAAAGTGCTTTTGCCAAATATTTACATTAAATCACTTATAACTGATTTCTTATTTCGAACCGCATATCCATATCAGAATTATTCACATCAGAACGCTTGTATCAAATATTCGTATCGGACTATTCACATCAGAGAGGGCCTACGAGTCATATCCAGATAACCTTCCTAGGATCGTTTTATACTTCAAACTATGTCATAAGAATCCAGGGATAATCAAGCCACTTATCGGGATTTATTGAGAGAGAGTATCTAAAAGTTTCCTTTCATTATTGCTCAAACAAATTAGTAACACAATAGGAGCAGATTCAGAGTTAGCGGGCCCACCTCGGGTCAAGTCGAGGTGGCGTACAGAATTTTACGAACTTTAGATTCTATAAAAGCATATATGAACGTTTCAAAGTAATCCGAGTTCGTTTGGGGTCATTATGGAAGTTTGAACATTTTTTCCAACCAAAAGGGAGAAAGGTAGTTCAATTGTACTGAATGAATAGTAACCAAAATTAAACTCAGATTTTCGAGAACAGAATGATCCCCGAGACTGAGATCCAAACCTAGTACATCTAGGACATGCCAAAGGAAGGAAAGGGTGAGCCTTACATACCTTTCGGACGTCTTATGCTCGTTCAATCTCGAATCTCAAATCATGTTTACCAATTGTCAATAGTAGACTTTTGCTTCCAAATCTTCCATTCTTCACTTGTCTACAAAAATTTTGCGAGAATATGGTCGGCCCAAAACACAACAACCAAATCAACAATCATAATAACAATACCGATAGATAATTTGTCCAAACTAGCAGTAGACTTTGCCCGAAGCTTTGCTTAGAACAACCACACACTTTTTCTCTTTCAAATTCATCAACTATAACAACAAATTGCTTTATAACATTATGCTCACAATTTCAAAATTATAATAAGATCACATTATCTTACAAATCAGCCCCAAACAATTCCAACATAAGTCATTAAACTTTCATTCTCACCATATAATTCTCAACAACAATAACCAAGAACACTAAATAAATTTGATTCATTCTTTTGCCAAACGGCCAACATATCAACATCCATAGTTTTATGATTTTCATTCGTTTTCTACACATTTGAACAACACACAAACATACTAATTACAATTAATCCATCCTTACCCAACATGACATACACGGTCCAACATCTACATACATAATCTCATAGTTTTCATTCATTTAACACATTACGCCATCATACCAACATGTTTTCCATTAGTTCATCACTTCAACACATTCTACATACACACGGTTAAACACACACATACGGTCCCAACACACTACACCATTTTTTCATGAATTTCTTTCAATTCTACATTCCACAACATATAAAAATCATCCACAACACATAAAAATAAGAATTGAATCTCACCTCTTTCTTTTTTCCTTTTTCTTTTCGGATTTCTCTTAATCTCTCTAGAACTCAAATAATCTAATTGATTCTTGGTCATGAACAAAATATATATATATAGTAATATGGCACATGGCCATGACATCAAGCACATGGCCATGGCCATGTTTTCCTCCTCTTTTTTTTTTTTTTTTTCTTTCTCTTAATCTCTCCAGAACTTTTCTTCAAATAATTCTATGAATCTTGGTCTAACACACATATATATATATAAAGCACATGACCAACTTTCTTGTTTTGCAAGCTTTGGTCCCAAATAAAAGAAATATGAACACATGGCCCTCCTTTTTATCTTCTAGAATTTTTCTTGATTTCCCCTTTCATGACTTTTCTAGAAAATTTGTGAAATTACCTCCTTGCCCTTAGCCTTTTCACAAAATTACCATAATGCCATTTTACAAATTTCCCTTTTTGCCCTCAGTCTCTCTCAATATTTCCACACTAATAATATTTTCCAACGACTTACACATTAGAACGGAACCGAAAAATGACCTTGCCTTAAACTTTCCGCCATTGCCTCGAAATATCCGAAAGTGCAAAATGCGAGGTGTAACAATAAATGTGGCGCGCTTCACACCATAAACAGGACTCTACTGGACACGACTTTGCAGACAACCCCTAGGACGAACTGCTCTGATACCAATTTGTCACACCCTAATTTCCGTTAGGGCGTGATGGGCACCCGACCCTTATTTAGGGCCGAGCGAACCCGCTGACTCACATAATACTCATAATCACCGGCCCTCGATTATGACACAAATACATAATGAAAATTTTGCGGAGAATAGTGTACATTTTTTCCTTTCTCGAATCAATGAAAATCGGAACATATAAAACAATATAGGACTTATAATACAATGCGTAACAAATCGTCGACCGACATAGCCGCTTACATAACCGACGTCTTATACCCACAACACGCTCGCAAAGTCTCTAACATATACAAACTGTCATAACATAATGCTCGACTCGGTAGCGCTCCGAGGAACCGGAGCTCGCCGATCCCGCCGGAATGTCTCCTACTAAAGTCTTCGGCTCATCCGGGTGTACACCGCGGCATGAAACGCAGCCCCCGAAGAAGAGGGGTCGGCGACGGAATATGTGCGAGTATGTAAAGCATGACACGTAGTAGCGGGATCATACCGAAGTAAGGAGTACGTAAAATCATAAAACTTGCCTTTGCAAACATGTATTACGCATATCAATGTCATAAAATCATCATATGAACATATAACGTGCCCCGGCCCTCTGAGGAGGGACGCGGTGAGTAAAATCATAACACACATATATAACCGTTCATAACGTGCCCCGCCCTCTAATGAGGGACGCGGTAAATCAAAATCATAACATATGCATGTGCATGTAACGTGCCCCGGCCCTCGAGTGAGGGACGCGGTAAAGGGGAATCATCATATGCCATCCCCGGCCACCTCTCCCATATCATCATATCATATAACATGCCCCGGCCCCGCTAGCAAGGGACGCGGTAAATATAACGTGCCCGGCCCTGGTGAGGGACGCGGTGAACAATGCAATGAGGTGCTCGAATACATTCCGGCCCGGACGCGGTGAAGGACATATCGAGGCGGCACGAGCGAGGCAGTGAGAAACTATATGCACATAAAATATTTTCAAAGACTCAATGAAGTAGTCAACATGAATCATCATTTAAAAATCCGGACAATAGTCATATCAAATAGCTTTCGAACGGTACTCGGAAACACATCTTATATCATAAGTATATTAAAGTATAATAGAGGCCATAGTCGTATATCAAATCATTCCGAGTCCGCCTATGTAAACTTAAGTCATTGCACGTTAGAGGATCATTTCAAGCATATCGAGGTAATCCGGTTTTGTTTGCAAAAGTTAGGGACGTTTTTAGACTTAAAATCTTTTAGAACAAAATCCTTTATTCACTATTTGAAACCCAAACATACATAAGACTTAAGGACTATATGAAGTGTGTCACATTATGAGCAATTAAGGATCATACACATACTCGGAGCGTAAGAGCGGAATTACCCCCAAAGCACAAGTCATGTCATACCTTAGTACGTCTAAGACATGCCAAGAGGAAAAAGTAAGCCTTACATACCTCGATCGCTTCCTAAGCTAATCCAACTCAAGCCTCGACTTCTCACGATCTACAATAACATCGTAGGCATCGAACATTAGCCATAAACATCGAAGAACCCAATTCCAAGCCATTACTTTTTCTACGAAATTTCGACAAAGCACCTCCCCTATAAATTGGACATCCCCGAGAATTTAACTCGGCCAAATCATTATCAACAATACCAACAAACATAATATTTCCAGGTCCAAAATATTCCATAGAATAGCCCACACATTATTTTCCAAATTTTCCAACCAACCAATTCGCGATATTACTATTTCATAATTCTTTTTATTTCCGTAACGAAGTCGAAATTAATACTAACAACATCAATAGAAACATCCTCCACATTCTACAAGTTGAATACATTCATTTTCATTCAAAATTCTCTTCAAATCTCATTCCATGATTCACAACGCCAACAAATGAATTTATCACACTATTTTCTCCGTTCTAGTTCAGTAGAACTCTCTAAATAAACTTATTAGCAATGAAAAGGAACCTTAATATTACCTCAAGTGTGCAGCCACCACGTCCACCCTCTTCTTTTTGGTCGATTTTTAGCTCAAATTGGAGGCAACGCAACGTAGAACACTTTTCTCTTCACGGGCTTGGATTCGGGGCTCGATTTTGGTCAAAATTGATCTTTTCTCTCTCTAAGCTCTCTCTCTCTCTTTCTCCAGAATTTTCTGGGTGTTTTGTTCTGAAAAATGAGTAGAAAAGGCTGATTTATCACTTAAATAAACATGGGTCATGGGCCTAACCCGGTTGGGCCCGGTTTGGGCCTAGCCCACGGACCTTTCCGCCTTAAAACGTCCATATCTCATTGTCCCGACATCACCTGTGGACCCACGACCTATGGTTGGAAAGCTAATTCAATTATCTACAACTTCTGTATTTGGTATGTTTCCAAATTCTAAACTTATAATACCGTTTCTGCCCCTCGAAGTCAGATCACCCGAAAACGTTACTTAAAATATTTGTTTGGAGGACTTCCACTTTGATTTGGCTCAAGTGGTCCTTCTTGAGTTATGTTTAGCTTCGCATATGTGATTCGTATAAATTGTCACATGTCCCAAAAAAAATCTCAATGTGTAGGCCCCACCTCAGCTTGCGAATAATCCGGCGCACAAAAATACGAGATATAATATCATTAACGTGAGTTTAAATTATGTAGTAACAACGTGATTGTCAATGTTTGAGGAAGCATGTGTCACGCTCGGGCTACGGAAATGTGGAGTATAACAACTCCATATTCGAAATGCCACGTATTTCTCTTTTGGTATATATATCTGTATATTCATGTTTTTGGGCATGGCGGGGTCTGTCCGTCCGGATGTCTAGTATTCCGGTAGAGGCTCCCTAGATAATGCCATGGGTGAGTACGGTCCCACGGCTTTCATGTATATGTATGTATATATTATTTTGGATATTTGGAATTTATGTTTATAAAAGCAAATGTATTTGTAAAGATTCCGCTTTTTACATGATTATGAGCATATAGTATGAATAATAGCGGATAAAGCGGTAAGTGAGTGGTGTTCGGTGGTTAGCCCCTGATACCCGTCGCGGCCGTGGCTCGGGTGATAATGAACATGCTCGGATCGGAGGAGTAGAATTACCTCGAGGATTACATCATAGCCTACATTAACTAAGACATGCCAAAGAAAGAAAGGTGAGCTTTACATACCTTGGCCGCCCTCTAAGCTAATCCAAACTTACGTCTCGGCTTCTCACAATCTCCCATAAGGTCATTGGACATCCAACATTAGCCATAAGCATTGAAGAACTCAATTCCAAGCCATCACTTTATCCACAGAAATTTGGGCAGCATCTCCCCTATGAATCCAACATCCCCGAGAATTCAACTCGGCCAATTATTCAACAACAACCAAACCAACGACCATCCAGACAAGATTTAAGAACATTCCGAACAATCCACAAAATATTCAAGACAATCCCAACACTATGCCATGGAACCCGAAACCACCCATTTCCATAGGGACAACAACAATACATTTCTTTCTTCCGAATTCACACACTACATCACCAATTCCATACGTTAGCAACAATATTTTCATCAAGACAAGAAGCCATATTAAAATCACATTGGCTCCCCAAACAGCCCACACGATATTACAACTTCAACATAAGTCATTAAACTTTCATTCTCACCATATAATTCTCAACAACAATAGCCAAGAACACTAAATAAATTTGATTCATTCTTCCTTCACAAAGCAAACACCATTCGGCCAACATACCAACACCCATGATTTCATGAATTCTATCCGTTCCTTCACATTACAACATGCACAACCCTTCATAATACAACAACCCAACATGCTAAATAGATTAGTTCATCACTTCCATACCATACTACATATACACGGCCACACAACACAACCCCATAACTTCATGAACTTCATTCATTTTACATATCACAACATGTATAAACACCTACCAAACATGTAAAGAAGTCAAAAGCTCACTTCTTCCATCCACCTTTGCCTTCTTCATTCTCGGCTAGGACATGTCTTGTGAGGATGAATGTTTTTCTTGCTCCCACAATTTCTCCATGTTGTAGAGGGTCTTCCAATGAGTTGAAAAGCTAGAACAAAATTATTTCTCTTGATCACTTCCTCATGGTCCTTGGTTCGGCCAGCCATGGCCGTTCTTCTTTCTCTTTTCTTTCTTTTTCTTTTCTCCATTTCTCCCTAAGTTTCTAGAGTTGGAAAAGATGAATAAGTCTTGCCTTATTCATCACATGTCTATACATATATATAAGGAGGTGGCCGGCCAAGCCCCTTCATTTTCTCAAATTTTCTAGAATTCTCCTTAAGTTGTAAAAGATGACTAATCTTGCATGGTCATCTTTATTTGTGTACACTTAGCTCCCACAATTATGAAATGATCACATGTACATCTTCATGGCTTAAAATAATTGGCCAACCATGGGTGGGACCCACGGCCACTTGGCTTCTCCAAGAAGTCATGAACTAATAACACTTTTCAAATTCCAAGTTCGCCCTTAACATTCCACGCCAATAATAATATTCATAAGCGGCTTGCGCATTAAACAAAACCGGAAAATGGCCTTGCCCTTAACTTGTCGCAACTAACTCGGAATATCCCAACGTACAAAAATGCGGGATATAACATCCTTCCCCCCTTTAGAACATTCGTCCTCGAATGTTCAACTAGTCTTACGGAGTCTCATAAGCACCCCAGGGGAGCTCCCTTTTCATAGCTATTGCCATCCTCCATACTATCTCTTAAGCTATCCAATACCATTCTCTTGTCATACTCTTTTCTTCACACACGTCCACTTTTCTCGGCGTCGTGTTATTCAAAGTCTGCAAAACTTCTCACACTACCTTAAACATTATCCGACTTTATCCACTTATTGCTAGTTTCCCGATCCTACTAACTCACTTCCATTGGTCTCATTTGTAGCCCGTGCGTCCATATCAAACACACTACCGTATCCGTTTCTATCTCATCCTTGCATTCCTCTCACCCGCTTCCCCTTTTAGGGGTGTACTTATACCATTATCCATTTATACTTCGCCTCATGTCCTTATTTCCAATCTCAATTAAAATAACTTTTATTCGACTCTGCAAGCGTCCAAAGTCCTCTTGAAATGTTATCTTTATCCCAACTTATCTCGGGTGCTTCCTTTGGTATCCCTTGTCGTTTCTCCCGTTTATGCCTGTCTGTTATTCTACCCACGAGGAATCTTATGCTACCTCTGTGTCGTTCAGAACACACTATTCCTACATAATCCTCCTCTCATTTTCAAAACATATTCTGTTCATCCACGTTTATCCGTAGCATTCTACCTTGTTTCTCACCTTCCTATAGCACTCATATTATATGTCACGACCCAACCCCGTAGGCCGTGACTAGCGCCTGAACTGGGCACCCGTACGTCACCAAAAGCCATAAATAGTAACTCGGATATTTAGTTTAAAAATTTGCCTCGGCAGCAGTTCTCCGTTTTTCTTACTAACCAAAAATTTACCCGCACAAGGAAAATACCAACGAGAGGCCGCAAGTATATAACGAGAAGCCAATATAGCCATATACATATATATAGGCAAGCGACAAGGTCGTCCGGTGAATAAACCGCCCGAACATACCATATATACGTGCATATAAGGCGTACGAATAAGACATAACCACACCACACGTAATACACATGTGCCTCTAAACATACGAACGAGAATCCGAAGACGGGACGGCCCCGCCGTACCCAAATGATCATATATATACAATGCAATATAGATATATATATATATATACCAAAAGAAATATCAGCTCGGATCAAAGAAAGCTCTCCCAAACGACGAAAGGGTGTCCCTAAGGGCGTATCGCGCGCGCGTCTGTACCTGGGGCATGTAACACGACCCCAGAAACGAGGGGTCGATGCGAAATATGTATTGGTATGCAAAGTAGAAAATGTGTACAAAGCGAGTCGAAATCGAAAATATACATAATTAAAAAATAAAATATTTCTTCAAAATATAAATCATGCGTAAGGCACGGGAAATATGGTCGCCCGCGCATCGGTGGCGAGTAACACCCCGGACGTTTCAAATCTCGGATCTCCGTCACATATCGTACACGGCCGGCCATACACGACTCACACCAAATATAAGTGGAACCGGCCCTCGAGCGAGGAACTCGGTGAACCATTCTCTGACATAACACGGATCTCAAATGTATGCCGACAACGAATCGAATGCGGATCGGACGTACGGATCATAGTAGGCACGAGAGGAGTAGTGAGTAATCATAAGCATAAAATCATTGTCATAAATCCAAAGATAAGTAAAATAGTCATATTTGAAATCAGAATAATAATTATATTCCAAAAATTGGAAATTTCATAAGGGAACGTCGCGGGACCCACGGACGGGTGTAGAATCATGCATGGCCAGTCATAATCATATGCGTATTATCATACTCGAAATTTGATCCCCGGTCATACAGTTATGGGCGTTTGTAGTTTTAGAATCCTTTAATAAGGGACGCTTTCACATAACCCGGCCCTCGTAGTATAAGGACGCGGCATATGGACGACAAGAATACCAAGGAATCAAATGCGAATCATAGGCCGCCATCCCCATAATATCACATAATCGATCATAATCATAATCGGATCGCCAAAGAAAAAAGGGATTCTTGTACATACCTCAAACGCTCTCCGCACATCCGAGGGAGCTGAACAATGCATTGGAAGTGCACGAGTCACAAAACCTGCCCGGCGCATTAGGAAGGACCTTTTGGGCGTTGAGGCATCCACTTAATTCGACAAATGAGAAACCATATGCATAAATAGGACACCAACATACTCGACTTAATAAAGTCAAATAGTTCGACAAAACGTATCGAATCGACAGTAGTCCGATTATATCAAAACGAGTGTAATAACTCTCGTTCCATCATGTCGACTAATATCAAGATTCAGATAGATGGTCATAATACTCACTAATTGGCGGACGGGAACATAATTAAGAGTTACTTTTGCAGAACGGACCGAAATAAATCAATTTGAGCCATACCGGGAGTATCAGGGTATTGTGGGCCCACCTCGGACCCAACCATAGTAAAATACATAAATTATAGATAATAAACCTTAGGGAGCCGTCCATAATCATTTTAGGGTGTTTCGACTCCATTTATGGAAGTTAGGCACATATAGGCAACTTTGGCGACAAAAGGTAAAGTAATGACTCATTCATCGAATGGTTTTGCGCGATTTTCAATCTCGAAGTGTGAGACATATACATATATGTGATTCGGCTCGTTTTCAAGCCTATCATACTCGAACATGCCAAAGAAGGAAAGGCAAGGCTTTTTACATACCTCAATTACGCTTTATGCTCGCTTGGCTTCACTTCCAATTTCGTCGTAAATACGCAAATGGTCACTCTTATAGCATACTATTCATGAAGGCTAACATTTCAACTTTGGTCTATACTTGGCTACCGAAATTGATCGGCGCACTTCCCCTATGAATCCAACACCCCGAGACGTAGCTCGGCTTAATATATCAACAACAACAACCCAACAATCAACAACAACAACAAGTATCACAAAATACGCAATATGGCACAATTAGTCATTTTTCCAACATAACACAATAAGTTGGGCATTCTAACTTCATACTTTTAATCCAACATTGACATTTTCATATTCATCAACCCAACAAAATCACTTCGGAAACATTCCATATCATTTTACGAAATATTCACAAAATATACAAAATATACAAATTTTCTACCAATTTCATAATCCGTTCAAAACCTCCAAATTTCAACATAAATATTCACGACATATTTTTATCCTTCAATTTCATTTACAACATTCACCATATACACCTTACAACTTCATTCTTCTCAATTACATAGTCTATAATGAAAACATATACTTTCCGACAACAACTTAATAACAATTTCTTCATGCTAATTTAAACCATTATTCTTCCATCTTCATCACAAGACTTCAACAACACAATTAACATACTCAATAATTTAATTCAATTCATTTCATACCAAGCACCACACTGCAACCCTCATTTTTACCAACTTCAACCAAATTCTCTTAACTTCCATTTACAACATGAATTCCACAACAACTACAACCATAACACAACATAAAATTCAACTAACCATATCTCTCTATGCACCATGCACACACCACGGCCTTAACATATATTCACACACACCACGGCTACATCCATTTCATGGCACTTCCATAATTTTCATTCCATTCTACATACTTCAACACATATAAATCTTCCATAACATGTAGAAGAATAGAAATTCTTACCTTTCCAAGTGCGCTCTCTTTCTCTACTTGCCAAAAGGAGCACTTTCTTGCCTTGAAAATTATACCAACTTGGAGAGCACCTTGAACTCGAGATAATGGATACAAGAAGAACAAAATTTTTAGATTGAAGTTGAAGACTTGGAAATTTCTTTTCTCTCTTACCTCCTTGTTAAACCCGTAATAAAGCCGATTGCCTCTCTTCTCCCTTTCTTGGTTTTGTTTTGATTTTTCTTGAAATTTCTAGAGATAGCCATGTATATATATATCCCACAATATAACTAGCCACATGCATGGCACATGGAAAAATTTATTACTTTGGTGGGTTGGGCCAAGCATGGCCGGCCACCCTTCCAATTTGTGGGCCTCACCTTATTATTTTTTTTCAAGCCCAATTCTTCAAAATCTCGTTTTGTAATTTCCGAAACAAATTTTTAAAATTCCAATTTTGCCCCTTAGGCCTTCTCCATTGATTCCGCATTCAAACTTCCATAACTAACATACACATACTAGGAGAAATCCAAACTTGACCTCAACCACCTGTAAGTCAAGGTTACTTCCAAATTTTCTTATGATACGCAAAAATACGGATGTAACATTATACCTTGTTTCTCATCTTCTATCATATACGTGAGTAGGATTTCCTCGTTCCATCACTTATGTTATATCCCGCCTTTTTGCATAATCGGAAAATTCGAAATAATTGTGATTTATGAGAAAGGAGGCCATGTTTGAATTTTTCTTAGTGGTGTGTGGCGGATATGGAAGCTTGAGTGCGGAGACGATGGAGAAGGCCTAAGGGCAAAATTGGAATTTTGGAAATTTATTTCGGAATTGCAAAATATGATTTATGAAGGATTGGGCTCAAAAAAATTTTCAAGCCCAAAGTGATGGGGCAGCCGGCGTCAACTATGCCCAAACCCACCAAAATTTACAAATTTTGCATGTGCCAAATTAATATAAAAGAGGATTGGCTTCAAGAAGTTTCAAGAAAATCAAAGGAAAAGTCAAGAAAATAGAGAGAGGCCGACGACCATAGAGAAAGAAAGAGGAAAAAGAAAAGAAGAAAAATTCCTAAGCCATCAACTTTGATCCCGAATCTTGTTCTTCTTGAATTAGTAGCAAGTTCAAGACGCTCTCCGACGTGATACCATTAAGTAAGCGAAAGAACGACGTTTGGGGAGGCAAGTTGGAATTTGAAGAATAAGGTATGAATTCTATTCCTTTATGATATGGAATGAATATGTATGTTAGAATGATTAGAATCTGGATGAGTTCTTTCAGGTGAGTGTGGTGTATGTGTGCATGGCCGTGTGTATATGTGAAACAAGGCATGGCCGTGTGCCATGATGTTAAGCACAAGCAAGGATTTCATGTTTTCCTTCCATGTTATAGAAGATTTATAAGTGTTGTGATAAATGAAATTGAATGAAAATCATGGGATTGTACCCAAGTGAAGTAAACCGTGTGTGCGTACGTAGGCATGTAGCCGTGGGTGTGTACATTGGTGTGTTGGAATGTGTTAAATTTTATATTGTATCTTAGTTATGGTTGTCGTGGAAATTGTTTTGGAATTGAAAGATGAATAAAATTAGTTGAAGTCGGAAAATGGTATGTTGGCCGTGTGGTATGAATTAGTGGAATGGAAATGAATTTAAGATGTTTAGTATGTTAGATATGTCATTGTGATCTTCGTAATGTAAGTAGAGGCTTAACAATTTAAGTTGGCGTTAGAATTTCATATATGTTGTTATGGGAAAGAATGTGTTCTAATGTGGTTGTTATGCAATTATAAAGAAATGAATTGTTTGGATGTTAGATATGATGGTTATTAATGGAAATGAAAGGTAAAAGTATGCCATGGAAGTTTACGTTGGAAGTTGGGATGAGTTTAACGAATTATGGTTTCGGTGGAATTTTTGCATAACTTGTGAAATAATGCGAAATGCATCCGAATTGTATTTGAATGGTCTTGAATGAGTAAATGAGTATGAAAACATTGATATTAGTTTGAAAATGTGAAGCTAGTTTGGAAGTCGTTGCTTTATGAAGAAAGAAGACTATTTATGTTATGTTGTGTTTCATGGTGATTGTTATCGTTGTTGGTATTGTTGTTGGGTTGTTGTTGATTATTTTGAGCCGAGTCAAATTTCTGGCGTCACATTTATAGGGGAGGTGTCGCCGAAATTTCGGTAGCCAAACTCCCAACCAAAGGTTAAATGTTAACTTGCATGAATAGTAATCGGTAAAGATGACCATTTGCGCTTTTTGGACTAAACGGGAATTGAGATTTGAGGAGCGTAAGGCGCAATCCTGTGTATGTAAAGCCTTGCCCTTTTATTCTTTGGCATGTTCTCGGGTCTAACAAAGCCTCGACAAACAGCCTCGACGACACTTCGGCTTCTCACAATTTGAGATTGAAATTAGCGAAAAATCCTTCAGTAAGATTGAACAAATTTCTCCTAAAAATGACCTATAAGTATGCAACTTCCATAAATGGAGTCGAAACACCCTAAAATGATTATGGACGGCTCCCTCAGGTTTATTATCCATAAATTACATACTTTTTCTATGGTTGGGTCCGAGGTGGGCCCACAAACCCTGATACTCCCTAGATGACTCAAATTGATCTATCTTCGTCCGTTCTTCATAGGTAACTCTTAATTATGTTCGTCGTCCGCTAACTAATAAGTATTTTGACCTTTGTTTTCGAATCCGAACATTATTCTCGACATCCGTAACGACCCGGGACATTCGTTCCGATATAATCCGACTATTCCGATCCGATCCGTTTCCGAACTATTTCGCTTTTTAATTAAGTCCGTATGTCGGTCCGTATGTATATGGTTTCTCATTTGTCCGTTCGTGGATGCCTCAACGCTTCCTTACCGCGCCCGGCGAATATATATATATACCGATTCGTGCACCTCCACCGCATTGTTCACCGCGTCCCTGATGTGCGCGGGCGGGATCCGTCGTGTATGATTATGATCTCGATTATGATCCGATTATGTGATATTACGGGGATGGCGGCCAGGATGGCATTCGATCCGATTCGTTCGTCCACCGCGTCCCGTACTACGAGGGGCCGGTTCGTTACCGCGTCCCTATGGCGAGCGGCCGGATCCGTCCGTATGTGTGATCGGGACCGATTTCGATATGTCCGTCGCATATGATTACGACTTCGCATGCATGATTCTCGTCTCGTTACGCTTCGTATGTCCGATTTGGAATATGACTTGTCATAAATCCGTCACATATTTGAAATCGGGAAATCGATTCGACTCTCGATTCAAAATTTCGTCCGTCATACGTTTGAATTTCGGTTCGGTCCGAGTATTTGTCCGTACGCTCCGTAAGTCCGATTTCGCTTATGATTCCGTCTATACATTCTCGTAAGTCCGACCGCCACGAATCCGATTCTCGTCCGCTCTATGAATTTCGTATTTTCGTCGTTACGATTTTACATATCCGATTCACGTTGTTATAATTACGTATGTTATGTTCCGCTTACATACTCGGCACACCTTCGTACCGACCCCCGTTCTTCGGGCCGTGTTACATGCCCACGTGCACGGACGCACCGCGTGACCCGCCACCCAGATAGGACACGCCTCGTCTGAAGAGCTCCCTTGATCCGAAAGTCGATACTTTTCTATATATATATCTTCTCGTTATTCATATGTTCCGTATATATGACTATTTGGGCACCTAAGCAATTCCCCGTCCCGTTTTTCTCCGATTTCGTTCGTATGTTAGAGGCCCGCGTATTCCCGGCGCGCGTGTGTGTGGGTTACCACCGTATCGGGTCAAGGTATAATTTGATATGCGACCGTTCGGTATAATAGCCCTAACGGCTTCACTCGTACGTAAAACATCGCATGTATACGTATATGTACGTTTGTGCGCACGCGCACTACATATCCGTATGGATTTGTGTATGTTAAGCGGATTGGCTATTTAGTATGCTCTAAGACCGTTAGGTAGGTACGTATAGGTGTCCAAGTAGGACACTGGGCCACGCCCACTTCGGGTCATGCCTTACGGTTTCGTGTCCTCCGAATTTGCAGATACTACGACCGCATAACCTATTACTAATGAATTCTTACCTTTCTTCGCTTTCTTCCTATTCCTTGCCCTTTCCGCTCTCGACACTCCGATAGGGACCGTCCCGTCCTACGTGACCTCTTAAGGTTTTTGCCCCCTCAGCGTAGCCTCTAATTTTCCTTAGTTTAAGTGTGGAACTTCTCATTTGCCTCATATATCGAATTTGTAAGATTTTTCCAATTAAAACTTCTCGGTGTGGGTCACCCATCCCAAAATTTCTCTCTCACTTCAATTTTATCACGCTTAACCTTGAAACTTTAATAAAATTCGGGTGAACAACTTTAATCAAAATGGTACGATCAAAAAATCCACCTCACCGCATAGTTTTGACCTTCATCACATAATATTGAGTAAGTCGGAATCTTAACATATTCCCAAAACGTCCTCACAACACATCCCGTAATTTGTCTTATTAATACATTCCTATTCCATCACAACTCTTTTTTTTCCCCTCCCCCTCCTTTTTTCTTCATACCCCCGTCATATCATTTCCCGTGACTATAATCTCATCATATTTTTCTCCTAATGTCTATCTCTTAATGTAAACCTTAATACATATTACTCTATTCATCCCTTAACATCACCAATCCGTTCCAAATTCCTTATTACCATATCCTCATCGGCCTCCTATTTACTATTATCACCAACTCCTTGGTTAACTTATTCCTAGAGGGCAGCCATACTCGTAGCTCAGTCGACTCCCATCGTTACTATTAACACGACTCTTTCAAAACATATCCGTACTTACATCTCATTTCGTACCATTTCTAGAAAAATTTCAGCGAGTTTCCTCTCGTATTTCTTACTATCCCAAACCTCGCACGCAGAAATACCAACAAATGCCTCGTGGCCATCATATATATATATATATATATATATATATATATATATATATCGTATCACGGCCGCAGTGGCTCTCAATATTCGTAAAGATCTCGAAAATAATGGACTTACCTCATATGCTCAACACCGCACGTGTTACCCTTTCTTTTATTTTTCCTTTTTTTTTTTTTTCAACTTTCACATTTCAATCATGCGCCAATACCTTACTGACATATATCTTTCGTACCTTTACTTACCCGCATGCTTTGTAACTTCCATCATTGTGGATCACCTTCTTCGATCAATGTCGTTCTTCTCGCTAAAATCAAAGGTTAGTACCGGAAATCTCATTCCCTATGACTTGGCTCTATGGCACGATCTAAGAAGTGAAAGAAGAGCAACCACCCTAGATGCCCGTAGCCTCCCGTTTATAAATGTGGCCGGCTTCACACCATAAACGGGACTCTACCGGACACGACTTTGCGACAACCCCTAGGACGAACTGCTCTGATACCAATTTGTCACACCCTTAATCCGATAGGGTGTGATGGGCACCCGACCCTTATCTAGGGCCGAGCGAACCCGCTGACTCACATTTTACTCAAAATCACCGGGCCCTTAGCCATAACATAAATACATAACGAAAGTTTTTTTGAAAGTAATATGATTTTTACCTTTTTCAAAACAAATAAAAATTTGTAACACATGAAACTTATAACACAATGCGTAATAATAATACATCGGCTTACATAGCCGCTTACATAACCGACATCTTATACCCACGACACTGTCTGCAAAGTCTCTAACACGGAACATGAAACATAACATAATGCTCGACTCGCTAGAGACTCCGAGAAAATGGAGCTCGCCAATCCATTGGAACATCTTCTACTAATATCTTGACTTATCAGGTGTACTGCGCGGCATGAAACGCGACCCCGAAGAAAAGGGGTAGTACGGAATATGTACCGAGTATGTAAAGCATGGAATACGTAAAACGAGATCATAACCGAAATGAGGTACAGGATAGTGGAACATAATAACCGTAATGTCAAGGTGCTTGTATCTGAAAGACAAATCATACATACGAGGTGCAGAAGACCAATATAATGATCGGAATGCCGAAATGCTTAGCTTTCTTTTAAAAACATTTCTGTCTCATATATATATATATATGGAAAATAGATCATATCATGGTAGCTGACATTAACCGATGTGGGATTCGCCTAAACCAATGTGGGATTCGCCTAAACCAATGTGGGGATTCACCCTTTGGGACTGTGGAATTTGCCCTCACCACCGGGTTTGCCCCACCATTGGGTTTGCCCCACCACCGGTTCCGAAACAAATTAGTCATATATATATATACGTATATATAACGTGTAGCATCACATTAATCATCAGAATCATCATATTATCATATCATCACATTACCATATGGTCATATTGAAGTCATCATATTATCATATCATCATATTATCATATCATCAAATTGTCACATCATATTACCGTATCATAGAACGGACTCATTATATTATCAGATCATCACATTATCATATCATCATGTCATCGATCATCGATCATCGATTATCATATCATATACCCTATGCGGCCCGTAATGGACCGGCGGACGGAACGTGGTCGCCCTCCGCCTTGGGCGCCACAACTCATCATACTTCGGAAGTTTTTCATTTCTCCGTCTCTCCGTCACACATCACACATCATATCATATAACCACGGTACCCGACCAAGAGAGGCTCAAAACGGACACATCATAACACCATAATATCATAATAGTAGTCGCTAACATCATATCATATTAGGAAGCTCATCATACTTCGGATTGTGCGCACGATAAAACCGGCCCGGACTCGGTGAAGGAAGTCACAAATAATATGCACGAGAAACTATATAATCGTGGGATCTATATGCAATTCACCACGTTTATACGGACTTAACAATAATCAGACAGATTATCATTTATAACCAAATGGCACTAGTCAAATCAAATCTCTTTCGGATATTGTTCGGAAACGTATCCAATGGCACTCTATCAATCATCATTACGTATCAAATCATATACATACGGATTCTCATTTCATACGTTTACACAAATTCCATAGAACAATCAAAACAGACTATCATTTAAAACCAATCCAATAGTCATAGTTAAATCCAATTTCTTTCGAATGTTATTCGGACATATCAAATATAACTTTAGTCATCATAGTTACGTATCAAAATCATATGTATACGGATTCTCACTTCGTACTTAACGGATATATAAGTAATCATACGGGAGTCGGAATGATAGCCATATTAAGTTCTTTTAACAAGTTGTTAGAACTATACAAAAGAATATCTTGCGGGCCCACGGAAAATTATCAAACCGATCCGGCCCGCCTATGGAGGTTTAAGATCATTATACATTACGAACCTCCTACGACATAGGTTTCATCCGAGCCTTTTTATGAAAGTTACGGACGTTCGTAGCTTCAGACTATTTTACGAACACAATCTTTCTATACACATTCATATTTAGTCATACAAAAGTGTAAGGACCATAATTTAACTACATTACGAATACGGATATCAAGAAGCAAATAAGGATCATGAACATGCTCGGATCGGAGGAGTAGAATTACCTCGAGGATTACATCATAGCCTACATTAACTAAGACATGCCAAAGAAATAAAGGTGAGCTTTACATACCTTGGCCCCTCTAAGCTAATCCAAACTTACGTCTCGGCTTCTCACAATCTCCCATAAGGTCACTGGACATCCAACATTAGCCATAACATTGAAGAACTCAATTCCAAGCCATCACTTTATCCACAAAAATTTGCGCATCTCCCCTATGAATCCAACATCCCCGAGAATTCAACTCGGCCAATTATTCAACAACAACCAAACCAACGACCATCCAGACAAGATTTAAGAACATTCCGAACAATCCACAAAATATTCAAGACAATCCCAACACTATGCCATGGAACCCGAAACCAACCATTTCCATAGGGACAACAACAATACATTTCTTTCTTCCGAATTCACACACTACATCATCAATTCCATACGTTAGCAACAATATTTTCATCAAGAAAAGAAGCCATATTAAAATCACATTGGCTCCCAAAACAGCCCACACGATATTACAACTTCAACATAAGTCATTAAACTTTCATTCTCACCATATAATTCTCAACAACAATAGCCAAGAACACTAAATAAATTTGATTCATTCTTCCTTCACAAAGCAGCCACCATTCGGCCAACATACCAACACCCATGATTTCATGAATTCTATCCATTCCTTCACATTACAACATGCACAACCATTCATAATACAACAATCCAACATGCTAAATAAATTAGTTCATCACTTCCATACCATACTACATATACACGTACCCACACAACACAACCCCATAACTTCATGAACTTCATTCATTTTACATATCACAACATGTATAAACACCTACCAAACATGTAAAGAAGCTCAAAGCTCACCTTCTTCCATCCACCTTTGCCTTCTTCATTCTCGGCTAGGACATGTCTTGTGAGGATGAATGTTTTTCTTGCTCCCACAATTACTCCATGTTGTAGAGGGCCTTCCAATGAGTTGAAAAGCTAGAACAAAATTATTTCTCTTGATCACTTCCTCATGGTCCTTGGTTCGGCCAGCCATGGCCGTTCTTCTTTCTCTTTTCTTTCTTTTTCTTTTCTCCATTTCTCCCTAAGTTTCTAGAGTTGGAAAAGATGAATAAGTCTTGCCTTATTCATCACATATCTATACATATATATAAGGAGGTGGTAGGCCAAGCCCCTTCATTTTCTCAAACTTTCTAGAATTCTCCTTAAGTTGTAAAAGATGACTAATCTTACATGGTCATCTTTATTTATGTACACTTAGCTCCCACAATTATGAAATGAACACATGTACATCTTCATGGCTTAAAATAATTGGCCAACCATGGGTGGGACCCACGACCACTTGGCTTCTCCAAGAAGTCATGAACTAATAACACTTTCCAAATTCCAAGTTCGCCCTTAACATTCCACGCCAATAATAATATTCATAAGCGGCTTGCGCATTAAACAAAACCGGAAAATGGCCTTGCCCTTAACTTGTCGCAACTAACTTGGAATATCCCAACGTACAAAAATGCGGGATATAACAGTAATTCAACTCGCTAAGTCTTCAACAACAATACCAACAACCATATAGCGACATCAATAATGAATTCAAAACACATTCTAACATTAGTAACCCCTTTCGACACATCGTCAACATTCCACTTATATTCAATTCAACTACATATATTCCAACTAACATCAACACATCCTTTTTTTTTTTCCCCAACTCATAACCCATTTTAACAATCTATATATATTACAATATCCTTCATGTGCATACAAGAAACTATATTATCAATATACCAACTTCTACGTTAGCTCGCAAACGGCTCCAACTCTAACTCGTACCATCCAATACCTTCATTCCCATCGCATAATCCATAACAATAACAACTAAAATACTACACAAGATTAATTCAACATGCCTATGCCAAATCAGCCCACTTTCGGCCACACACCACATACATAAATCTCATGATTTTTATCCATTTTTATACACTACCACAACACCCAAACATACTAAATGAATTTAGTTCTTCACTTTTACACAATCTCTCATTCTCACGGCCACATTACAACCCACGACTACAACTTCAACATCATACTTCCATGAAATTCATTCATTTCTACATATCACAACCTGCACAAATCATCCATAAAACATGTAAGGAAGATTAAACCTCACCTTTTCCATTCAATTTCTTCACTCGGCTAGGATGATGTTTTGCTAAAACGAATGCTTTGCTCGCTTCACCAACTACTCCATGTTGTAGATGACCTTCCAATTAGTAAGAAAGCAAGGAGAAAATAATTTTTCATGATCAAAATTTGTACACCAATTTCACCCAAGGGCTGGCCGTAAGTCCCCCCTCTCTCTCTATTTTTTTTCCTCCAAAATTCTTGAATTTTCTAAAGGGAGAATGATGAATGCTTGCCTTATATTTTCATCACACACATATATATATATAAGTAGAGGCACATGGCCGGTCATGTGCCTCTCTTTTCTCTTCTTTTTTTTTTTTCTAGAATTTTCTAGGATAATGAATGATGAATATTAGTCTTGTATGGTCATTTAATATCCATATATATAAAGCCTCCTACAAAATATAAGATGAACACATGTTCCCTTGCATGGCTTGTGTTACATCTCGCACTTCGCACGTTGGAATATTTTTAAGTTGTTTGCGACGAATTAGGGACGAGGTTATTTCCCGACTTTGTTGTAAGGCATAAGTGTTTTATGATTTTATGGAATGGAATTATTAACAAAAATTTGGGGTTAAAAGTGGCATTTTGGAAATTAGTAGTTCATGAAAAAAAAAAATAAGGCCACATGTAGTGTGGGCCATGGTTACTTGGAAGATTAATATTTGTAGAAATGGATGACTTGTTAAGTCATTTTCATCAAGTTCAACTTTTGGAAATTCTAGAAATTTGAAGAAAGTTGGAGGGAAAAGAAAAGAAAAAGAATTGGAAAAAAATTTTGGAGAAAAATAGGGGCACATGATCGGCCATGTGCCCCCTTATATATATATGTGTGTGTGAAAAATTATAAGGCAATTCATCATTTGAGCCTTAAGAAATTTCAAGAAGGAGGGAGAAAATTCAAGAATGGCCATTCGGCCATGTTGAAGGAAAAAGAAAAAAAAAACCGAAGGGGAGAGAGGGAGAGAACCAAGAGATATTGGCCATGACAAACTCTTCTCTTCTAGGTTTCCTACTAAGTTGAAGGCCCTTGTTAACATGGTATAGTTGTTGGGACGAGAAAACCGCTCGTTGTGGTGATTCTTCAAGCTAGCCGTGGAAGAAAGTGAAGGAAAGGTATGATTCAATTTTATTTTTCATATGATATAGATGAGTTGTGTATGTTGTGAAGTATGGAAATGAATAAAAATTATGAAAATATGGATGTTGAAGTTGAGCCAAGGATGTTGATGTTGGCCGTGCATGTGTATTGTATGTCTAAGAGTGATGAATCAATTTTAATTGATATGTAGGTTGTTGTAGTGTGTTGAAATGAATGGAAAATCATGGAACCTTGAGTGTTGGTGTGTAGCCGTGCATGGAGTGTGTGTGTAGGAATAAGATTGAACAAATTTTATGTAACGTTTGGTTGTTGTTTCTTGTGGATTAAGTGATGAAAAATAAAAGTTTAATGACTTATGTCGAAGTTGTAGTGTTGTGGGCTGTTTTGGAAGTCGATATGGTTCTAATATGTTTTCTTATATTTATGAAGGTAATGTGGTAATGTATGGAACCGTTGACGTAGTTTGTGCAATTGAAAGAGAGAAACGCATTATTGTCGTATTCATTAAGTTGGAAGGTTTCGGGTTTCATAGCATATGGTTTGAATTGTCTTGAATACCTTGTGAATTGTTTGAAATATTCTTGAATCAATCGTTGATGTCATTGGCATAGTTGTTAGTGTTGTTGTTGATAATGTGGCCGAGTTCCATTCTCGGTTTTGTTGTTGAACTTTTGGCCGAGTTAGAATCTCGGGATGTTGTACGTACAGGGAAATGTCGCCGAAATTTCGGTAGACAAGTATTGAGGCAAGATTGAAATTTTAAGTCTCATGAATAGTAAGCTGGTAAACGCGACCAAATTGCATTTTGGCAAACTTGAATTTGGATTTGAGAGTAGCATAAGAGGCGGAAAAGGTATGTAAGGCTTCACTTTCTTTCTTTGGCATGTCTTAGACGTAGTAGGCTTCGAATATGTGCCTCTGGGACAATTCCTTTCTTAGAAATTCGAGATTGAAATTAACTACTATTCATTCAGTAGAATTGAATTAGAAATTATGTGAAATGATGGAAGACCTCCCTAAACCTTTAGAACTTGAAAGAGTAGGACCCGACTACCTCATTATGTTCTACAATGTACGTGGTGGTGTGACAATGTTCCTAATATAATTATTTCCTCGGTTTCCCAAGGAATGGTTTCGGAAACGCGTTTGTGGTTCACTGATGATTTTTAAAGAACTAGTTTGTATAAAGAAACACAAAATTTATTTTTCTAAAACCACTCCGATGGGGGTGTGAGATTTTAATATTTATACTTTCTAAAACCACTCCGACGGGGCGCGGTGGCCTCAGCTTATGCCTGAGTGCGCTATGGCCTCGGTCCGTGTCTGAGTGAGCTGTGGCCTCAGCTGATCACTGAGGGTGCTATGGCCTCAGTTCACGTCTGGGAGCACTATGGCCTCAGCTTATGTCTGAGTGAGCTATTTTTCCAAAACCACTCCGAAAGGGGTGCGAGATTTTACTATTTCAATTCACTTACTACTTATGTTTACATTATCATTACTATTATGCCCGAAGGGGCCGTGATTATTATTATGCAGGAAGCGGCATGCCCGAAGGGGCCATCTTTATTGCTATGCCGGAAGCGGCATGCCCGAAGGGGCCATCTTTATTATTATGCCGGAAGCGGCAATGCCCGAAGGGGCCATCTTTATTGCTACACGGAAGCGCCGTCCGGCGGGACTATTTCATTGAATGTCGGAAGCGACACACGGGTTAGATTGCATCCTTTACTTAAGATGTGTGTGTTCATTTGCGTTATTCATAGTTACATGAGACCCATATATATATATTTATGCTTCTTCCAGCGAAGGCTGCAGGTATTGAATTTGATTTGCGATTTCTTCTCTCTTAAATTAAGTTGCGGTTATTATTTGTCACTGCCTTACATATTCAGTACATTCTTCGTACTGACCCCCTTTCTTCGGGGGCTGCGTTTCATGCCACGCAGGTACACCCAGACGAGTAAAAGACTTTGCTAGGAGCTGTTCCAGTGGGATTGGCGAGCTCCATCTCAGTTCGGAGTGTTGCCAGGTCGAGTACTTATGTCATGGTATTTGTACATCCTAGAGACTTTGCAGACAGTGTCCTGTGGATAGTGCGTGGAAGTGCGAATAATTTGTAAATGTTAAGAGTATGTACTTTCGAGATAATGATAGTTGTTTGAAAAGTTCCATGTTTTAAGTTTTCGAAATGGCGAGGTTTTATTACGCGAATGTCTAAGGGTTCGCTCGACTGCGAGAGTCGGGTGTCACGCCCAATTCGATGGGACGTGATGGCACCGACCCCATATCCGAGCCGAGCGAACCCGTACCCTATGGCACACATAAATTTTTTTTTCCAATCCCTAAACTGAATAATCTTGAAATACATAATGAAGCTTTCAAATTTTACAAATACGTAATTATACAAAATTAACTACATAACACAAATCGACATGTCGGCTGATGGAGCCGCTGACAGACTGACATACCATACCCACAACGCCT
>NW_026713669.1:0-26641 GCF_029784015.1 Lycium ferocissimum | reverse complement strand
GGGTTCTAGCGGTCCTTCGGAGTCGCATTTGCTCCATGGCCGGCCGACGAGGATCGGGGAGCGTGCGCCTAATGTTGTTACAAGTATATTACTAGTCTTCTCTCGAGATGTATATGCACTGATAGATCCCGGCTCTACTTTATCATAAATTTCTCCCCTTGTTGCTAATAAAATTGGGATAGAATCTGAACCGATAGAACCATTCAAGGTAGCTACACCGGTAGGGGATTCTGTTATAGCCAGGCAGGTTTATAGAGATTGTTCGGTAATTATCTGTGGCCGCTGCACTAAGGCAGATCTGGTAGAGTTAGATATGACTGAGTTTGATGTTATTATGGGTATGGACTGGCTAGCTTCTTGTTATTCTAATGTTGATTGTCAAAAGAAGGTAGTCCGCTTCCAATTTCCAGGGGAACCGATTATAGGTGGGACGGGTAATACGGCATCGGCAAGGGGTAAGTTTATTTCATACCTCAAGGCAAGAAAAATGATCAGAAAGGGCTATATTTATCATCTGGTTCGGGTACATGATTTAAAGGCAGAGGCACCGACTCTTCAGTCATGTCACACCCTAAATTCGATAGGGTGTGATGGGCACCCGACCCTTACCTAGGACCGAGCGAACCCGCTGAATCTCGTAATACTCGTAACCGTACTGGGCCCTTAGCCATAACACAAATATGTAATGAAATTTTTTTTTTCCGGAAAACAAACATGCCTTTCCGTCTTTCTCAAACCAAATAAAAATCTGTAATCATCTAATACCTGTAATATAATGCATAACAGTACATCGGCTTATAGAGCCGCTTACATAACTAACACATTATACACATGACTGCGAAAACGCAAAGTCTCTAACATAGAACAAACTTTCATAACATCAACATCTCGACTCGGCGAGTAGTTGCTCCGAGGAAATGGAGCTCGCCACTCCCGCCGAACATCTTCTACTAATGTCTTCGGCTCGTCCGGGTGTACTGCGCGCGCATGAAACGCAGCCCCCGAAGAAAGGGGGTCAGTACGGAATATGTACTGAGCATGTAAAGCATGGAATACAGAAGACGGGATCATAACCGAGATAAGGAGTACAGACAGTGAACATAATAACCAGAATGTCAAGGTGCTTGTATCTGAAAGACAAATCATACATACGAGGTGTAGAAGACCAACACAATGATCGGAATGCCGAAATGCTTAGCTTTCTTTTAGAAACATTTCTGTCTCATATATATAGAAAATAGATCATATCATAGTGGCTGACATTAACCGATGTGGGATTCGCCTAAACCAATGTGGGATTCGCCTATACCAATGTGGGATTTGCCTAAACCAATGTGGGATTCGCCTAAACCAGTGTGGAATTTACCTCACCACTGGGTTTGCCCCACCATTGGGTTTGCCCCACCACCGTCCCGATACCAATCGATCACGTTTCGTATACATATATACAACATATAACGCATCCCGGCCCTCCAGTGAGGGACTCGGTAAACAGAATCATCAGATTATCATATCATCACATCAGACAGAATCATCATATTACCATATCATCACATTAAACAGAATCATCATATTATCATATCATCAGATTAAACAGAATCATCATATTACCGTATCATCAGAACAGATTCATTATATTATCAGATCATCACATTATCAAATCATCATGTCATCAGATCATCAGATTATCACATCATATACCCTATGCGGTCTGTAATAGGACCCGGCGGACGGAACGTGGTCGCCACTCCTGCCTTGGACGCCACAACTCATCATACTTCGGAAGTTTTCATATCTCCGTCTCTCCGTCACACATCATATCATATAACCACGGTACCCGTCCAAGAGGGGCTCGGCGTACCGGACACATCATAACACCATAATATCAGACGCTCATCAAACTTCGAAAGTTTTCATATCTCCGTCTCTCCGTCACACATCATATCATATAACCACGGTACCCCGACCAAGAGGGCTCGGCGTCGGACACATCATAACACCATAATATCGGACGCTCATCATACTTCTAAGCTCATCATACTTCGGATTGTGCGCACGATAGTAACCGGCCCGGGACTCGGCGAAGGAAGTAACAATAATGTGCACGAGCAGAATCTTAGGATCTATATGCAACTCAAAACATTTACACAGACTTAACGGAATAATCAAACAAATTATCATTTACAAGCCAATGGCATTAGTCAATTCAAATCTCTTCCGGATATTACTCGGAAACATATCAAATAAAACTCTTATCAATCATAGTTACGTATCCAAATCATGTGCATACGAATTCTCATTTCGTACATTTACACAGATTCCATAAAACAATCAAAACGGATACAATCATTTAAAGACCAAGCCAATAATCATAGTCAAATCCAGTTTCTTTCGAATGTTGCTCGAGACTTGTCAAATAGAACTTTAGTCGTCATAGTTATGGATCAACATCATATACATACGATTTCTCATTTCAGACTTAACAGATAAGTGAGTAGTCATATTCGGAAGTCGGGTTGTTAACCATATTAAGTTCTTTTAACAAGTTGCTAGAGCTATACAAAGGAACGTCTTGCGGGCCCACGGACAAGTACCCAACCGATCCAGGCCCGCCCGTGGGGGTTAAGATCATCATACGCTACAGAACCTCCTACGGACATAATGAAGCGATCCGAGCCTTCCTATGGAAGTTACGGACGTTCGTAGTTACCGTCCCTTTTACGAACAAAATCTTTCTATGCATGTTCATATATAATCATACAAAAGGCATAAGGACCACAATTTAACTATACTACGAATACGGATATCAAGAAGCAACTAAGACTTATAGACGTGCTCGGATCGTAGGAGTAGAGTTACCTCGGATCATATCATAGCCTACATGTACTAAGACATGCCAAAGAAAAGAGAGTCAAGCTTTACATACTCTTGGCCACCCTCTATGCTAATCCAAACTTACGTCTCGGCTTCTACACGATCTACAATATCATTAAGCATCATCCATTAGCCATAACCCTTAAGAATCCAATTCTAAATTAACACTTTGTCTACAAAAATTTCGGCAAAAGATTTCCCCTATAACTTCAACATCCCCGAGAATTCAACTCGGCCAAATCAACAACAACCAAGCCAACAATCATATTTACAACATCAATAATCCATTCGCAAATGTTCAAGACAATCCAACCCATGTCTTTCTTCACCCGAAACTTCCAAATGTCATAAGAACAACCACAATACATTTCCCTCTTCCGAATTCATAAACTATATCAACAATTCCATATGTTAGCAACATCATTTTCATCAATGCAAGAAGCCATATTGAAATCACATTATCTTCTAAATCAGCCCACAACCAAGTACAACTTTAATTTGAGTTATCAAACCTTCATTTCCATCACATATTCCATAACAACAACAACTACAATACCAAGTAAATTTAACTCACCATTCCTACACAACACACACACCTATTCGGCCAAGCACCCACATCCATGGTTTCATGAATTTTTATCCATTCCTTCACATTACAACATGCACAACTATCCATAATACAACAATCAAAACATGCCAAGTAAGTTAGTTCTTTACTCCTATATAACATTACCTACACACGGCCACACACAACATACCATATTTTCATGAACTTCACTTATTTCTACATTTCACAACATGCACAAACACCTATAAAACATGTAGAGAAGATCAAACCTCACCTTTTCTCATCCACCTTCTCCACTCGGCTAAGATGCATGATGGCAAGAACGGATGATTCTCTTGTTCCAACAACTACTCCACGTCGTAGAGGACCTTCTAATTAGTAGAAAAGCATGAAGAAATTTATTTTTCATGGTCAACAATTTGGAGGCAGTTTCGGCCAGCTCTTGGCCGATTGCCTTTCTCCTTCTTTTTCTCCATCTCTCTTGAATTCTCTAGAGATGGAATGATATGTTGTCTTGCCTTGTCATGACTCACACACATTTATATATATAATTTGGTGCACATGGCCGGTCATGTGCACTCTTTCTCTTCTTTTTTTTTCTCCAATTTTCTAGAAATTTCTTAAAGCCATAAAAGATGAATTGTTGCTTTGCAAGGTCATCTTTGTCCATGTATGTATTTAACCCTTACAAATATAAAATGGACACATACACCCCTTTCATGGCTTGAAACAATTGGTCATCCATGGGTGGGTCCCACGGCCACTTGGCTTTTCCAAGAAGTCATACATAATGAAAACTTCCAAATTCCAAGCTTGCCCTTAATACTTCATCCCAATAATACCTATGTACGACTTGTCCAAAATTATCCCAACGTACAAATTACGGGATATAACATCCTTCCCCCCTTTAGAACATTCGTCCTCGAATGTTCAACTAGTCTCGTAAGGTCTTTTAAGGATCTTGGGGGGGGGGGCTTTCCTTTTCATAGCTATTGCCATCCTTCATACTATCTCTTAAGCTATCCAATACCATTTTCTTGTCATACTCTTTTTCTTTATACACGTCCACTTTCTGGCGTTGTGTCGTTCAAAGTCTGTGCAAAACTTCTCACACTACTTTACATATTATCCTGACTTTATCCACTTATTGTCAGTTTTCCCGATCCTACTAACTCACTTCAGTAAAGGGTCTCATTTGTAGCCCAGGCGTCCATATCAAACACACTACCGTATCAACTGTTTCTATCTCATCCTTACATTTCTCTCACTCCGCTTCCCCCTTTAGGTGTACTTATACCATTATCCGTTTATACTTCGCCTCATGTCCTTATTTCCAATCTCAATTAGGCAACACTTTCATTTCGACGGTAAGCGTCCAAAGTCCTCTTGAAATGTTATCTTTACCTCAACTTACCTCGGGTATTTCCCTTGGTATCCCCTTATCATTTCTCCCGCTTATGCCTACCCCTTATTCTACACACGAGGGATCTTATGTTACCTTTGTGTCACTCAGAACACACTTCTTCTACATAGTCCTTCTCTCTTTTTCAAAACGTACCCTATTCACATACGTTTATCCGTATCATCCCAGTCATTTTCTAGCACTTGCTCTACTTTGTTCCTCGCCTTTCTATAACTTAGCCTTTCACAATCCCGTCACTTATGGCACTCGTGTCCTCCGTTACACGCGTCATAACCTATTACTACATTATTGTCTCGCTTCCTTCTTATTTTCTCTTTTCGTTAACTCCTTCTCTTCACCGACCTAATCCGCCCTGTCCTACGCGTCCTCTTAAGGTTTCTGCCCACTCCGCAGACTCAAATTTTCCTTAAATCACTCCAGCTTCTCATTTGCCTCTTACATCTGAATTTGTAAGACTTACAGAAAATTTCCCAGGGGGTCACCCATCCTAAAATTGCTCTCATCCTAGCACGCTTAACCTTGAAACTTTATTAAAATCGGGTGCCTTAATGCTGGTACGATCGCGTCCACCTCACCGCACGACCTTTTGCACATAATATTGAGTAAGTCGGAGTCTTAACATATTCCAAAAACGCCCTCACAACACATCTCGGCAGCTATCTTATTAATACATTCCTATCCGTCACAATTCTTTCTTCTTCTTTTTTTCATACCCCTGTCCTACTCGTATCATTACTTCCCGTGACTATAATCTTATCATATTTTTCCCCTACCTATCGATTCAGTCGGTGCCCTAATATATCATTTTATCCGAACCTACCAATCCTTTCTAATCATCTCTTAATAGCACCAGTCCGTTCCAAATTCCTCGTTACCGTATCTTCATCGACCTCCTAGTTACTATTATCACAAATTCCGTAATTAACTTATTCTTCCAGGGCCGCCATACTCACGGCTTAGTCAAATCCCATCGTTACTATTGACACGACCTTTCCCAAACATATTCCAAACTTTCATCTCGTCCTTGTATTATTTCTAGAAAAATTTTGGCAGAGTTTCCCCTGTATTCCTTACTATCCCAAAACCTGCACGCAGAAATACGCCAAATAGTTGCCTCGCACCGGGCCATCATCACATACATATATCATATCATATCGTGTCGTGTCACAGCCGCATAGGGCTCCCAATATTCATAAAAGTCTGAAAATAATGGACTTAACTCATACGCTCAGCACAACTGTACGTGTTACCCCTTTCTTATTTACTCTTTCTTCTCAAACTTTTCAACTTCACGTTCCAATCGTACGTCAATACCTTTCTTGACATATATCTTCCGTACCTTTGCTTACCTGCGTGCTTTGCAGCTTCCAGTACCGTTAATCACTTCCTCCTGTCGACGTCATTCTTCTGCTGAAACCAAAGGTTAGCATAAGATATCTCATTTCCTATGACTTGGCTCTATGGCACGATCTAAGAGATGAAAGAAGAGTAACCATCCTAGATGCCCCGTAGCCTCCTCGTTTATAAATGTGGCCGGCTTCACACCTTAAACAGACTCTACCGGACACGACTAAGTAGACAACCCCTAGGACGAACCGCTCTGATACCAATTTGCACACCCTTAATCCGATAGGGTGTGATGGGCACCCGACCCTTACCTAGGGCCGAGCGAACCCGCTGAATCTCGTAATACTCGTAACCGTACTGGGCCCTTAGCCATAACACAAATATGTAATGAAATTTTTTTATTCTTTTTTCGGAAAACAAACATGCCTTTCCGTCTTTCTCAAACCAAATAAAAATCTGTAATCATATAATATACCTGTAATATAATGCATAACAGTACATCGGCTTATAGAGCCGCTTACATAACTGACACATTATACACATGACTCTGTCTGCAAAGTCTCTAACATAGAAAAAACATTCATAACATCAACATCCTGACTCGGCAGTGCTCCGGAGGAAATGGAGCTCGCCACTCCCGCTGGAACATCTTCTACTAATGTCTTCAGCTCGGGTGTACTGCCGCGGCATGAAACGCCCCGAAGAAAAGTGGGTCGGTATAATATGTGCGAGCATGTAAAGCATGGAATACAGAAGACGGGATCATAACCGAGATAAGGAGTACAGACAGTGAACATAATAACCAGAATGTCAAGGTGCTTGTATCTGAAAGGCAAATCATACATACGAGGTGCAGAAGACCAACACAATGATCGGAATGCCGAAATGCTTAGCTTTCCTTTAGAAACATTTCTGTCTCATATATATAGAAAATAGATCATATCATAGTGGCTGACATTAACCGATGTGGGATTCGCCTAAACCAATGTGGGATTCGCCTATACCAATGTGGGATTTGCCTAAACCAATGTGGATTCGCCTAAACCATTAGGGAAATTTGCCTTCACCACCGGGTTTGCCCCACCATTGGGTTTGCCCCACCACCGGCCCGACCAACCGATCACATTTCGTAATACATATATATAACATATAACGCGTCCCGCCCTCCAGTGAGGGACTCGGTAAATCGAATCATCGATTATCATATCATCACACGTATTTAATCATCATATTACCATATCATCACATTAAACGAATCATCATATTATCATATCATCGATTAAAATGTAATCATCATATTACCGTATCATCGTAATGTATTCATTATATTATCGATCATCACATTATCAAATCATCATGTCATCGATCATCGATTATCATATCATATACCCTATGCGGTCCGTAATAGGACCGGCGGACGGAACGTGGTCGCCTCCCCGCCTTGAGCGCCACAACTCATCATACTTCGGAAGTTTTCATATCTCCGTCTCTCCGTCACACATCATATCATATAACCACGGTACCCGGCCAAGAGGGGCTCACCGGACACATCATAACACCATAATATCAGACGCTCATCAAACTTCGAAAGTTTTCATATCTCCGTCTCTCCGTCACACATCATATCATATAACCACGGTACCCGACCAAGAGGGGCTCGGCGTACCAGACACATCATAACACCATAATATCAGACGCTCATCATACTTCGGAAGCTCATCATACTTCGGATTGTGCGCACGCTAGTAACCGCCCGGGACTTGACGAAGGAAGTAACAATAATGTGCACGAGCAGAATCGTAGGATCTATATGCAACTCAAAACATTTACACAGACTTAATGGAATGATCAAACAAATTATCATTTACAAGCCAATGACATTAGTCAATTCAAATCTCTTCCGGATATTACTCGGAAACATATCAAATAAAACTCTTATCAATCATAGTTACGTATCCAAATCATGTGCATACGAATTCTCATTTCGTACATTTACACGGATTCCATAAAACAATCAAAACAGACTATCATTTAAAGACCAAGCCAATAATCATAGTCAAATCCAGTTTCTTTCGAATGTTGCTCGGGACTTGTCAAATAGAACTTTAGCCGTCATAGTTACGGATCAACATCATATACATACGATTTCTCATTTCAGACTTAACAGATAAGTAAGTAGTCATATTCGGAAGTCGGGTTGTTAACCATATTAAGTTCTTTTAACAAGTTGCTAGAGCTATACAAAGGAACGTCTTGCGGGCCCACGGACAAGTACCCAACCGATCCAGGCCCGCCCGTGGGGGTTAAGATCATCATACGCTACAGAACCTCCTACGGACATAATGAAGCGATCCGAGCCTTTCTATGGAAGTTACGGACGTTCGTAGTTACCGTCCCTTTTACGAACAAAATCTTTCTATGCATGTTCATATATAATCATACAAAAGGCATAAGGACCACAATTTAACTATACTACGAATACGGATATCAAGAAGCAACTAAGACTTATAGACGTGCTCGGATCGTAGGAGTAGAGTTACCTCGGGGATCATATCATAGCCTACATGTACTAAGACATGCCAAAGAAAAGAGAGTCAAGCTTTACATACCTTGGCCACCCTCTATGCTAATCCAAACTTACGTCTCGGCTTCACACGATCTACAATACTGTCATTAAGCATCATCCATTAGCCATAACACTTAAGAATCCAATTCCAAATTAACACTTTGTCTACAAAAATTTCGGCAGCATTTCCCCTATAACTTCAACATCCCCGAGAATTCAACTCGGCCAAATCAACAACAACCAAACCAACAATCATATTTACAACATCAATAATCCATTCACAAATATTCAAGACAATCCAACCCATGTCTTACTTCACCCGAAACTTCCAAATGTCATAAGAACAACCACAATACATTTCCTTCTTCCGAATTCATAAACTATATCAACAATTCCATATGTTAGCAACATCATTTTCATCAATGCAAGAAGCCATATTGAAATCACATTATCTTCTAAATCAGCCCACAACCAAGTACAACTTTAATTTGAGTTATCAAACCTTCATTTCCATCACATATTCCATAACAACAACAACTACAATACCGAGTAAATTTAACTCACCATTCCTACACAACACACACACCTATTCGGCCAAGCACCCACATCCATGGTTTCATGAATTTTTATCCATTCCTTCACATTACAACATGCACAACTATCCATAATACAACAATCCAAACATGCCAAGTAAGTTAGTTCTTTACTCCTATATAACATTACCTACACACGGCCACACACAACATACCATATTTTCATGAACTTCACTCATTTCTACATTTCACAACATGCACAAACACCTATAAAACATGTAGAGAAGATCAAACCTCACCTTTTCTCATCCACCTTCTCCACTCGGCTAAGATGCATGATGGCAAGAACGGATGATTCTCTTGTTCCAACAACTACTCCACGTCGTAGAGGACCTTCTAATTAGTAGGAAAGCATGAAGAAATTTATTTTTCATGATCAACAATTTGGAGGCAGTTTCGGCCAGCTCTTGGCCGATTGCCTTTCTCCTTCTTTTTCTCCATCTCTCTTGAATTCTCTAGAGTTGGAATGATAAGTTGTATTGCCTTGTCATGACTCACACACATTTATATATATAATTAGGTGCACATGGCCGGTCATGTGCACTCTTTCTCTCTTTTTTTTTTGTCTCCAATTTTCTAGAAATTTCTTAAAGCCATAAAAGATGAATTGTTGCTTTGCATGGTCATCTTTGTCCATGTATGTATTTAACCCTTACAAATATAAAATAGACACATACACCCCTTTCATGGCTTGAAACAATTGGCCATCCATGGGTGGGTCCCACGGCCACTTGGCTTTTCCAAGAAGTCATACATAATGAAAACTTCCAAATTCCAAGCTTGCCCTTAATACTTCATGCCAATAATACCTATGTACGACTTGTCCAAAATTGTCCCAACGTACAAATTACGGGATATAACAAGTCAGTCCCAGTGGTTAATGAATTTCCAGATGTATTCCCAGATGAGCTTCCAGGTCTTCCTCCTGAGCGAGAGATAGAGTTTACCATTGATGTGCTGCCAGACACTCAGCCTATATCTATTCCTCCGTACAGAATGGCACCTGCAGAATTGAAGGAGCAGCTGAGGGCTTTATTAGAGAAGGGCTTTATTAGGCCCAGTACATCACCCTGGGGTAAGAAAGAAAGATGGGTCGCTGCGGATGTGTATTGATTACCGGCAGCTGAATAAGGTAACCATAAAGAATAAATACCCCCTCCCCAGGATTGATGATTTGTTTGATCAGTTGCAGGGTGCCAGGTGTTTCTCGAAGATAGACCTGCGGTCAGGCTATCACCAGGTGCGGGTACGAGAGGCGGATATTCCTAAGACAGCATTCAGGACCCGATATGGGCATTATGAATTCAGAGTGATGTCTTTTGGGCTGACCAATGCTCCAGCCGTATTTATGGACCTGATGAATCGGGTATTCAGACCGTTCTTAGATATGTTCATGATTATATTTATCGATGATATTCTGGTCTATTCTCGGTCAGAAGAAGAGCACGCAGATCATTTGAGGACGGTACTTGGCGTACTCCGGCACCAGAAATTATATGCCAAATTTTCTAAATGTGAATTCTGGCTGACTTCAGTGGCATTCCTGGGGCATATTATTGGAGCTGATGGCATCCGGGTGGATACCCGTAAAGATTGAGGCCGTAAAGAATTGGCCTAGACCTACGACACCTACGGAGGTACGTAGTTTTCTGGGGTTAGCTGGTTATTACCGGAGATTTGTGGAGAAGTTTTCTTCGATCTCAGCGCCTTTAACGAGGCTGACTCAGAAGGGAGCCAAGTTCCAGTGGACCGATGCTTGCGAACGAAGCTTCCAGTTGCTGAAAGAGAAGTTGACTACAGCTCCAGTTCTGACTCTTCCTGAGGGACCAGATGGTTATGTTATTTATTGTGATGCTTCTGGTGTCGGATTGGGGTGTGTATTAATGCAGCACGGCAGAGTTATAGCTTATGCTTCCCGGCAGCTCAGAAAGCACGAAAGGAATTATCCCACCCACGATCTGGAGCTAGCCGCGGTAATTCATGCTCTGAAGATATGGAGACACTATCTATATGGCGTTCATGTTGATATTTATACAGATCACAAGAGCCTCCAGTATATCTTTAAGCAGAAGGAGCTGAATTTGCGGCAAAGGAGGTGGTTAGAGTTGCTGAAAGACTATGATGTCGATATTCTATACCATCCTGGGAAAGCTAATGTTGTAGCAGATGCACTCAGCAGTAAGTCTATGGGCGGTCTAGCGGACGTACCATCAGAGAAGAAGGAAATAGTTCGTGAGATTCATCAGTTGGCTAGTCTTGGAGTCCGCTTGGCTGATTCTGGAGATATTGGAGTTTCTGTTCGAGGAATTGCTGAATCCTCTATCCTGGAAGAAATAAAGCGACACCAATATGATGACCCTATTCTCGCACGGACAGACACGACCCTTGAAAAGGAGAAGACCCCGTTAGAGATTACATCCGATGGAGTATTATTACATAGGGGCAAATTATGTGTACCTGACGTTGCGGGGCTGCGGCGACAGGTTATGGGCGAGGCACATTATACCCGTTATTCTGTTCATCCAGGGTCGACGAAGATGTATCATGACCTCAGGTGCCTATACTGGTGGGACGGTATGAAAAAGGACATAGCGAGAATTCGTTGCTCGGTGCCCAAATTGCCCGGCAGAAAGATCGAGCGTCGAAACCGGGTGGATTGTTACAGGAGATGGAGATTCCGACTTGGAAGTGGGAAATAATTAATATGGACTTCATTACAGGCTTACCTCGCACTCCACGGAAGTATGACTCCATATGGGTTATCGTTGATAGGCTAACAAAATCAGCCCATTTCCTTCCAGTCCGGACTACTTACTCAGCTGAGGATTATGCCAGGCTCTATATTAAGGAGATAGTAAGACTTCACGGGGTTCCCATATCTATTATCTCCGACCGAGGTACCCAGTTCCACGCCAATTTCTGGAGATCATTTCAGGAAGGATTGGGGACCCAGGTGAGTCTTAGTACAACATTTCATCCTCAGTCTGACGGACAGGCCGAGCGCACTATTCAGACGCTGGAAGATATGTTGCGGGCCTGTGTTATTGACTTCAGAGGTAGCTGGGATGATCATTTGCCGCTCGTTGAATTTGCTTACAATAATAGCTACCATTCCAGTATCCAGATGGCACCATATGAGGCCTCCGTATGGCGGGAAGTGCGAGTCACCGATTAGCCGATTCGATGTTGGCGAGACTAAGTTAATTGGCCCGATATGATCCGACCGCGCTGATAAGGTGAAACTCGTTCGGGAGCGGTTACTAGCAGCCCAGAGTCGACAGAAATCATATGCAAATAATCGCCGTCGACACTTAGAGTTTCAGATTGGCGATTGGGTATTCCTGAAAGTGTCACCTATGAAAGGTGTTATGAGATTCGGCAAGAAGGGGAAACTCAGTCCGAGATATATTGGGCCTTATCAGATTATTCGTAAAATAGGCAAGGTTGCCTATGAACTAGATTTACCCGATTTGGGAGCGAGGCATCCGGTATTCACGTGTCTATGCTCCGCAAATGTATTGGTGATCCTTCCAGAATATTTCCCACAGATGATATCCAGGTCACAGAGGAGTTATCCTATGAAGCGCAGCCTATAGCCATATTGGATTGTCAGGTAAGAAGGTTGCGGAATAAAGATGTGGCTTCCGTTAAAGTGTTATGGCGAAACAATAACCGGGAAGAAATGACCTGGGAAGCTGAGGAGGAAATGAAGAAGAAGTACCCTCACTTATTGTTATATCACGTATTTCGTACATCAGGACAATCCGAGTTAACCATGATAAGTTAAGGACAAGACTATTCCGGGAGGCGAAGTAGAGACTTTTAACTACGACTTTGTTTTAAGACATAAGTTGCTTATGATTTTAATGGCATGGAATAGTAAGGAAAAATTTGGGTTAAAAGTGAATATTGAAAAGTTAAAATCTATGAAATAAAAATGGCCAAGTGGCCGGCCACATGGGTGTGGGCCATGGGCCACATGGATGTTTTATATATGTGATTAGAAGATGACTAATTAAATCATCTTCATCATTCTCACCCTTAGAAAATTCAAGAAACTTGGAGAGAAAAGAAAGAAGGCCATTCGGCCATGGTGGATAAAAAATTGAAGCCCAAAAATAGTGATCAAAAAAAATATTTTCTTCTAGTATTCCAACCAATTTGAAGGTCCTTATTAACGTGCTTAAAAATTGACAATCATATTTTTGCTTCATAATTTAAACTCACGTTGACATTATATATTTACGTATTTTTGTACGTCGGATTATTCGCAAGCTGAGGTGGGGCCCACACATTGAGATTTTTTTGAGACATGCAACAATTTATATGAATCACATATGTGAAGTTAAACATAACTCAAGAAGGACCCTTGAGCCAAATCAAAGTGGAAGTCCTCCAAACAAATATTTTTAAGTAACGTTTTCGGGTGATCTGACTTCGAGGGGCAGAAACGTTATTATAACTTTGGAATTTGGGAAAACACCAAAGATAGAAGTTGTAGATAATTGAACTATCTTTCCAACCATAGGTCGTGGGCCCACGGGTAACATCGGGATAAGGATATATGGACGTTTTAAGACGAAAAGGTCAGTGGGCTAGGCCCAAATCGGGCCCAATCGGGTTAGGCCCATGACCCATGCCTATTTAAGTGAAATTTCAGCCCTTTCCTATCATTTTTCAGACCAAGAACACCAGAAAATTCTGAAAGAGAGAGAGAAAGAGCCTTGGAGAGAAGAAAAACCAATTTTGACCGAATTCCGAGCCCCGAATTCAAAAGCCCCATGAAGAGAAAAGTGTTGTCTGACTGCGTTGTCTTCAATTTGAGCTAAAAATCAACCAAGGAGAAGAAGAGTGATAACGTGGGGCTGCATGCTTAAGGTATGAATACGGTTCCTTTTCATTGTTAACGAGTTTATTTAGAATTTTAACGGATTAGCACGGAGGGAATTACTCGATAAATTCGTTCGTTGAGTGTTGTGAATTATGGAAGGAGATTTGAAGAGAATTTTGGATGAAAATAAATGTATTTAACTTGTAAAATGTGAAGGTTGTTGTTATTGATGTTGTTCATATGAATTACGACTCCTTTACGGAAATAAAATTATTAAATAGTTATATCGCAAATTTGGTTGGGTAGGAAATTTAGAAAATAGTGTGGCTGTTTTATGGTATACGTCGGTATTGGAAATGATGTTAATACTATTGGTATTGTTGTTGATGTTGTTGGTTACTGAATTGAGAATTGGACCAGGCATATAAACAGGGAAATGCTGCCCAAATTTCGTAGAATTAAGTGCCGACTACAGGGGATTGAATTCTAAGTGTTCGTAGCTAATGTTAGTATTTAATGATGTTGTTGTAGATTTTGGGGAAGCCGAGACTTAGTTTGGATTAGCTTAGGGAGCGGACAAGGTATGTTTACTCTTTCCTTCTTTTGGCATGTCTCTTAGACGGATTAAGGTATGACATAGTTTGTGCCTTGGGGTAACTCCATTCTTAAGTTCCGAGCATGTTATGATTCTTATTTGCTTTTGATGTTGACATTCTTCATATGGTCGGATTATGGTCCTAAGTCTTATGTATGATTGAATTTCAATGTTGCAAAAAGAATTTTGTTCTTAAAGATCCTAAGTCTATAAATGCCCGTAACTTTCGTGCACGGAACCGGATTGCTTTGACATGTCCGCAAATGATCCTATAACGTATAATGACTCTAACTTTCATGGCCGGGCCCCGGATTGGTTGATGCGTATCCGTGTCCCCGAGATTTCTTTTGTATAGTCCTAATGACTTTTTTTTAAAGAACTTAACATGATTACCGTTTTAACTTTCGAGCGTCGACTACTTACGTATCCATCGAGTCCGTGATGATGATTTATGTGCGTATGGTTTCTCACTACTTCCGCTCGTGCAAAGCTCAATATGTCTTTCACCGAGTTCCAAGACCGGTACGTATTCGTGCACACACTCACTGCATTGTTCACCGAGTCCCCTCAGAGGGCCTTACGGTATATATATATGATGATATGATGAGGTGATGACATGATGATGTGATGATATGGGGACGGCGGCCAGGATGGCATATGATGATTCTATTCACCGAGTCCTTCACTAGAGGGCCGGGTACGGTATATATATATATATATATATATATATATATATATATATATATATATGATGACATGATGCATATAATGACATGATGCTATGATGATTGCTTCACCGAGTCCTCACTGGGGCGGCACGTGTATATATATATATATGTACGTGTATATGATGATTTTACTTACCGCGTCCCTTGCTAGAGGGCCGGGGCACGTTATATATATGCATATGTACAAGATGATTTTCTAATTATGTTTCTCGCCATAATGAATTTGATATGATATTGACACGCATGATTTATGTTTCAAGGCAAACTTCATGATTTTCCTATACTTCTTATCTCGGTATGATTACATTCTTGTGTTCATATGCTTTACATGCTCGGTCCATATTCGTTTGACCCCCTTTCTTCGAGGTTTTTCATGCCACGCAGTGTATGCAGATGAGTAAAAGATGTTCCAAGATTAGCGAGCCCATTTCTTCACTGAGCGCTTGTCGAGTCGAGTATCCGTGTTGTGGTATCTTGGGTTATGTTAGAGACTTGAGAGACGTGAGTCGAGTGTATGATATGTCGGTTTGTAACGGCTATGTAAGCCGATGTGTCATTATGCATTTTGTTGCAGATTTCATATGTTTACCGATTTTACCTGATTTGAGAAAGATGAATAGTATGTTGTTCTTGAAAAACTTTCTTTATGCATTCCTTTCATGATATAAGGGCCCAGTAAGATTATGTGTATCACGAGAATCAGCGGGTTCGCTCAGCCCTAAGTAAGGGTCGGGTGCCCATCATGCCCTATCGGAAATTAGGGTGTGACAAATTGGTATCAGAGCAGTTCGTCCTAAGGGTTGTCTGCAAAGTCGTGTCCAGTAGAGTCCTGTTTATGGTGTGAAGCGCGCCACATTTATAAACGGGAGGCTACGGGGCATCTAGGGTGGTTACTCTTGCTTCACATCTTAGATCGTGCCATAGAGCCTAGTCATAGGAAATGAGATTCCTTACCCTGACCTTTGATTTCAGTAGAAGAATGGCATCGACAGAAGAAAGTGATTAGCGATATTAGAAGTTACAAAGCGCACAGGTAAGCAAAGGTATGAAAGGTATATGTCGGGTAAGGTATTGAAGTACGATCGAAATGTAAAGTTGAACACTAAAAAGGAAAGTAAACAGGAAAGTGTAACAGGTGCAGTTTGAGTGGGGCATACGAGGTATGTTCATCATTTTCGTACTGTTGTTGATATTGGAAGCCCTGTGAGGCTGTGATATGATATGATATGCATATATGTATGTTGGCCCTGTGAGGCACTGTTGGTATTTCCTGCGTGCAGGTTTTGAGATAGTAAGAAATGTAGAGGAAACTCTGTCGAAATTTTCCCAGAAATAAAAAGAGAATGAGATATAGGTTTGTAATACGACTTGAAAGGTCGTGCCGATAGTAATGGTGAGATCTGGCTAAGCTACGAGTATGGCTGACATCGAAAAAGAAGTTAAGTACTAAATTGAGGATAAGAATAATTAGAAGGTCGATATCGATATGATAAAAGAAATTGAAAGGGCTTGTGATGCTAAGAGATGATTTAGAAAAGGTCAAACCTTGATAGAGAGTTATTTAAGGTACCGACTGGATTGATAAGCAGGGATGAATTATGACGAGCTTATGATTAAAAGAAGTAATAGTATGATTAAGACAAGGGTACGGAGGGAAAGAAGTGTGACGGGTATGAGTGTGCTTTGATAGGACGAAATGTGAGATATTAAGGATAAGTTTAACGAGAAGGGTGAGAAGTTAGGAAGTGTTACACTATGGGATCGAATACGAAGACGAGGACATAATAAGGATTGTTACGAAAATGAGTAAAGCCTGGTGAGAAAGTGGCCAAAGCTATGATATGATCTATGTAGCTAGAGTGTAAAGGTAAGTGTGAAACGGAAAAAGCGAGCTATAGAACGAATAAGGAAGGCTTATTAAGTTTTGTATGGGAAGTTAGAATAGAGGGCATATGGTCACGGAAATGACGGCGAGTGTAAGAAAAGAAAGGGAAATTGGAAGAAGGAAATAAGAAGAAAGCGAGATAACTGTCACACTCTTAATCCGATAGGGTGTGATGGGCACCCGTCCCTTACCTAGGGCCGAGCGAACCCGCTGACTCTCGTAATACTCGTAATCGTACTGGGCCCTTAGCCATAACACAAATATGTAATGAATTTTTTTTTTTTTAAAAAACAAACATGCTTTTCCGTTTTTCTCAAACCAAATAAAAATCTGTAATCATATAATACCTGTAATATAATGCATAACAGTACATCGGCTTATAGGGCCGCTTACATGACTGACACGCTATACACATGACTCTATCTGCAAAGTCTCTAACATAGAACAAACTTTCATAACATAAACATTCTGACTCGGCAGTACTCCGGAGGAAATGGAGCTCGCCAATCCCGCTGGAACATCTTCTACTAATGTCTTCAGCTCATCTGGGTGTACCTGCGCGGCATGAAACGCAGCCCCCGAAGAAAGGGGGCGGTACGGAATATGTACGAGTATGTAAAGCATGGAATACAGAAAACGAGATCATAACCGAAATAAGGAGTACAGACAGTGAATATAATAACCAGAATGTCAAGGTGCCGGTATCTGGAAGACAAATCATACATACGAGGTACAGAAGACCAATATAATGATCGGAATGCCGAAATGCTTAGCTTTCCTTTGAAAACATTTCTGTCTCATGTATATATAGAAAATAGCTCATATCATAATAGCTGACATTAACCGATGTGGGATTCGCCTAAACCAATGTGGGATTCGCCTAAACCAATGTGGGATTTGCCTAAACCAGTGCGGAATTTTGCCTCGCCACTGGGTTTGCCCCACCATTGGGTTTGCCCCACCACCGGCTCCGAAATCAACAGATCGTATTTCTGAATACGTATATATAACATATCATCACCTTAAACAGAATCATCATATCATCATATCATCAGATTAAACAGAATCGTCACATTATCATATCATCAGAACAGATTCATTATATTATCAGATCATCACATTATCAAGTCATCATATCATCAGATCATCAGATTATCATATCACATACCTTATGCGGTCCGTAATAGGACCCGGCGGACATAACGTGGTCGCCCTCACCGCCTTGGGCGCCACAACTCATCATACTTCGGAAGTTTTCGGATCTCCGTATCTCCATCACACATCATAAATCAGAATCACATCATATTTCAGAACTCATCATACTTCGTATCATATCATATATCAGACGCTCATCATACTTCGGAATCTCATCATACTTCGGATTGTGCGCACGATAGTAACCGGCCCGGGACTCGGCGAAGGGAGTAACAATAATGTGCACGAGCAGAATCGTAGGATCTATATGCAACTCAAACATTTACACAGACTTAACAGAACAATCAGACAGATTATCATTTACAAGCCGATGGCATTAACCAAATCAAATCTCTTCCGGATATTACTCGGAAACATGTCAGATAAAATTCTATCAATCATAGTTACGTATCCAAATCATATGCATACGAATTCTCATTTCGTACATTTACACAGATTCCATAAAACAATCAAAACAGACTATCATTTAAAAAAAACCAAGCCAATAGTCATGGTCAAATCCAGATTCTTCCGAATATTTCTCGGGAACACATTTAAACAGAATTCTAGCCATCGTAGTTACGTATCAAAAACATATACATACACATCCTTATTACAGACTTAACAATTGAGTAAGTGATCATAGTCGGGGGTCAGGGTGATAATCATTTTTAAGTTCTTTTCCAAAAGCCGTCAGAACTTTACAAGGGAAAGTCGCGGGACCCACGGACGAGCGTCAACCCAATCCGAGCCCGCCTATGAACATTATAGTCATGACACACTACAGAACCTCCCACGAGCTTATCGAGACGATCCGAGCCTTTTGGTGAAAGTTACGGGTGTTCGTAGTTTCAAATTCGTTTAAAAACAAAATTCTTTTGAAGACAAAACTTTTATGCCACTTTTAAAAGATAGTCATACGAAAGACATAAGAGCCATAATTCGACTACATTAAGAATACGAATGTCAAGGGAAAGCCAAGAATCATGGACATGCTCGGATCACCAGAGTAGAATTACCTCGAGGATCATCACATAGCTTAATTTAACTAAGACATGCCAAAGAAAGAAAGGTGGCCTTTACATACCTTGGCCGCCCTCTAAGCTAATCCAAACTTGCGCCTCGACTTCTCACGATCTACAATAATGTCATTGGACACCCAACATTAGCCAAGCATTAAAGAACCCAATTCCAAGCCGTCACTTTATCCACGAAATTCTGCGACATCTCCCCTATAAATCCAACAACCCCCGAGAATTCAACTCGCCAAATCAACAACAACCAAACCAACAATCATAATAACAATGTCCATAAGTGATTCAAAACGCATTCTACCATTAATAATTCCTTTCTATACAATTCACAACATTTCATTTATATTCAAATAAACTATATACGACCAATTCAATACCAATGCTCACATATTCAATCACTAGTCCGCAACCATTCAAACAAGATTCGAAAACATCTCGGACAATTCCACAAAATCATTCAAATCAGCCCACACCTATACACACAATGAACAAAAACCTTCCAACCCAATTAGGAACATTCATAACACATTTTCTTCTTCCAAATTCATAAACTATATCAAAATCATATTAATTTTCCAAAACAGACCGTAACACTACCACTTCAACATGAGTCATCAAACATTCATTCTTTCATCATAATATCCACCTCAACATCACTAGAACACTAAATAGCATTAGTTCATCTTTTCTACACAAACCACCCATACCTTCGGTAAACATCCACACACACACAACTTTATGAATTTCATCCATTTCAACACATCACAACACACTCAAATGCCCATAACACATGCAAGAAAGGATAGAACCTTACCTTTTCCCTTCAATCCTCCTTCTCGGCCAAGGTTCTATTTGCAAGAACGGATGGTCTTCTTGTCCCAACAACTACTCTACGTCAACGAGGACCCTCCAATTAGTAGAAAACTAGAAGGAGAATAATTTTCCATGATCCAATTGGAGGGGCAAGTTTCGGCCAGCCCCTCCCTTGGCCGAACCCCATGTTTTTCTCCCTCTCTCTCTCTTGAAATTTCTAGAGCAAAAAAATGATGAAGTGTGGTCTTTACTTGACCATCACACACATATATATATAGCTATGGGCACATGACTAGTCATGTGCACTCTTAACGTTTTTCCCCTTCCTTTTCTTTCTCCCTTTTTCTCTAATTTTCTAGAATTTTCTTTAAATGAAAAGGATGACTAATCCCTTGACTTGGTCATCTTTTGCCCACATATTTATATATCTTGCACCATAAGATGAACACATATCCCCTTTAATGGCTAGAATTAATTGGCCAACCATGGGTGGGACCCACGGCCACTTTGGCCATTTGGCCACTTCATGAAATTCTTTTCCAACTTTTAGCCCCAAATTTTCCTTATTCCAAATTTGCCCTTAATGCTCCAAACCAATACAAGAATGAATATGCAACTTATGCATTTTAAAAAAAAATTGTAACCTTGTCCTTAACTTCCCGGAATCAACTCGGAATATCCAAATGTACAAAATGCGAGGTATAACAATAACAGTGTAGTAATAGGTCATGACATATGTAGCCAAGGATACGAGTACTATAAGTGACGGGACTGTGAAAGACTCGGTTACAGAAAGGATGAGGAACGAGGTAAAAGGAGAGCAGAAATCCAAAGGCCGATAACCAAGTATTTATAAGTAACGGCGATCAAGGTGTGTTCATCACCATTGGGAACCTGTGTCACGACCCAGCCCCGTAGGCCGTGACTGGTGCCTGAGCTGGGCACTCATACCCACCTGTCAATTATGATCAGATCATAGCAAGCAAATAGGAACTTATACGTACAGAAAGGCACGACACCGCATACACATATATACATATATCATATATATATAGCTTGAAGATATACAGAACACAAACGCAATCGAACGGTGCTACCCACAACCCACGTTTATGTCTACAGGCCTCTAAGAGTAATAACAGAATCATATGACGGGACAGGGCCCCGCCGTACCCTGAATAAATATACACAAATATAACAAAGAGTCGGTACCAAAATCTGGGCTCCGGACAAGGGAGCTCTCCAAGATAGCTGAGTAGGGATCCTAAGCTGGTGGCTCACCCAAACGAGTATCTGTACCTGCGCGGCATGAAACGCAGCCCCCGAAGAAAGAGGGTCAGTACGGAATATGTACTGAGCATGTAAAGCATAGAATACGTAAACAAAATCGTGCTGAAATAAGAGTATGGAACATGAGGACAGTTCCAAAAAGGGCTTACCTTTGAACATAAATAATGCATGATCATGTCATAAACATAAGTAATCATCATATACATATGCATATACATAGCGTGTCCCGGCCCTCTAGTGAGGGACTCGGTAAATAGAATCATCATTGTCACACCCTAATTTCCGTTAGGGCGTGATGGGCACCCGACCCTTACTTAGGGCCGAGCGAACCAGGCCCGACTCTCGTTATCTTTCATAGTCATCTTTGGGCCCTTAACTCATAACATGAACGCATAATGAAAACTTTCAAAAGAAACATACTTTTCATCTTTCTCAAATCAAGTGAAATCGTAAACATATGAATGCATAATAATAATACATCGGCTTACATGGCAACACAAAGCCGACATCTTATATACACGACAACGTCGCAAAGTCTCTAACATAACTATAGATACCATAGCAAAAGCACTCGACTCGGCAACACTCCGGGAGGAAATGGAGCTCGCCAATCCAAATGAAACATCATCTACTCATCACTCATCGGGGTGTACTGCGTGGCATGAAACGCGGCCCCGAAGAAAGAGAGGGTCGGACGGAATATGTACTGAGTATGTAAAGCATGGAATACAGTAAACAGGATCGTACGGAAATAAGGAGGACAGAAAAGTAGTACAGTAACCAGAAACTCATAAAGCTTACCTTGAACCATAAATCATGCATTTCAAAGTCGTAAATAAACTGAGTGACATAAATAGAAAATCATCATGTACACATGCATGCATAACGTGCCCCGGCCCTCTAACGAGGGACGCGGTAAGTAAAATCATCATATACATGTACATATAACGTGCCCCGGCCCTCTAGTGAGGGACGCGGTGAATAGAGTCATCATATGCCATCCTGGCCGCCTCCCCCATATCATCATATCATCATATATGTATATATAACGTGCCCCGGCCCTCTAGTGAGGGACGCGGTGAATAATGCAGTGGAGCTGCATGAATACATGCCCTGGCCCGGGACGCAGTGAAGGACATATTGAGGCTGGCACGAGCAGAGTAGTGAGAAACCAAATGCACATAAATCATCATCACAGACTCAATGAATAGGTAAGTAGCCGACGCTCGAGAATCAAAACGGAAATCATGTTAAGTTCTTTCAAAAACAAGTCATTAGGACTATACGAAGGTAAATCTCGGGGACCACGGATATGTATCAAACCAATCCGGGCCCGCCCATGCAAGTTAAAGTCGTTATACGTTACAAAACTTTCTACGAACGTTTCAAGGCAATCCGGTTCTATCTATGAAAGTTACGGACATTTTTAGACATAAGATCCTTTAGGAACAAAACCGTTTATACAACATTCTAAATCCAATCATACCAAAAACATAAAGACCATAGCTTGACCATATTAAGGATGCTAACATCAATAAGCAAATATGAATCATAAACGTGCTCGGAACTTAAGAATGGAGTTACCTCGAGGCTCGTGTCATAGCCTAATTACAACTAGGACATGCCAAAAGAAAGAAAGGTGAGCTTCACGCATACCTCGTCCATCCTACGCTAATACGAACTCATGTATCGCCTTCTAAAAATCTACAACAACGTCATTAGACATCGAACATTAGTCATAAACAACGGGATTCAATTCCAAGCCATTATTTTATCTACGAAATTTGGGCAGCATTTCCCCTATAAATTCAACATCATCCAGAGAATTCAACTCGGCCCCGAATCTTCAACAACAATACCAACAACCGTATTAACAACATCAATGATCAATTCCAAATGCATTATAACGCTAGTAATCTCCGTTCCACATAATTCAACAACATTCCATTTACCTTGAATTCGATGACATACATTCAAGCTAATGCCAATGATCTCACATTTAAATACTAATTCAAAACCATCGAAACAAAATTCAAGAACGCTTCAAACAATCCGCACGTTATTCAAACAATCCATCCAAGCTACCATGGAATCCGAAACCTCAATTTCCAAGAACAACATCAACACATTTCTTTCTTCCAAATTCATCAACTACACCAATAATCCACACTTTAGCAACATTATCTTCATAAATACAAGAAACTATATTTAATTCACATTAGCTTCCAAAACAGACCCACACACGATTTTATCTTCAACTAATTCATTAAACCTTTATTTACATCATAGAATCCACAACACAACAACCAAAAATACTAAATAAAATTTAGTTCATTCCTTGTCACAAAACCGCCCATACTCACGTACAACATCAACATACAAAGTTTCATGAATTTCATCCATTTCTACACACTATTCCCTCCGTTCTAATCCGTTTAAAACTCCGAATAAACTTGTTAACAATGAAAAGGAACCTTAATCCTACCTTAAGTGTGCAGCCACCACGTCCACCCTCTTCTTCTTGATTGATTTTTATCTCAAATTGAAGGCAACGCGACGCACGACACTTTTCTCTTCATGGGCTTCGGAATTCGGGGCGCGGATTTTGGTCAAAATTAGTTTTCTCTCTAAGCTCTCCTCTCTCTTTTTCTCCAAAATTTTCTGGGTGTTTTGGTATGAAAAATGAGAATAAAAGGCTGATATTTCATTTAAAAAGGTGTGGGTAATGGGCCTGACACGGTTGGGCTCGGGTTGGGCCCGGCCCACCGACACTTCGCCTTAAACGTCCATATCTCCTTATCCCGATGTCACACCGTGGAACCGAGCCTATGGTTGAAAAGATATTTCAATTATATACAACTTTCATTCTGGGATTTTTCCCAAATTCCAAACTCATAATACCGTTTTGTCCACTTGAAGTCGATCACCCGAAGACGTTTTCTTAAATCGCCCTTTTGGAGGGCTTACACTCATTTTTAGCTTATGGGTCCTTCTTAGGACTTGCTCAACTTCACATGTGCCACCCATATATCTTTTCATATGTCCTTTATAAAATGCCGACATGTGGGTCCCACCTTAATCCACGGCCACTTTGTCCTTTTCATGAAATTTTTATTTCAACTTCTAGCCCCTAATTTCCCTTAATATTCCATACCAATAAAATTCATAAGAAACTTGTGCATTAAAATAAAATCGGAGGTCAAAAGTCTCAACCTCGTATCCCCAGAACTAGTCTTGTCCTTAACTTCTATCATGGTTAGCTCGGATTATCCCAACGTACAAAATACGGAATATAACATCCTTCCCCCACTTTAGAACATTCGTCCTCGAATGTTAAACTAATCTGCAGGTCTTATAAGGACCTCGGGGTTTCTTTTTATTACTATAACTTGCAAATCTCATCTACCACTCATACTTCTTCTTCATCTCTGCGATTTCTCAAGTCATCTCCTTCCTATTATTATTCCGCCACAATATCTTAACAAAAGCCACGTCTTTAGTACGCGACATTCTTACCTTACGAACAATGTAATAAGGTCCAATATCTCGGCTTAAACTTCTCCTTCTTGTCGGATCTCATTACACCTTCATGGGTGATATCTTCAATACCCACCGCCAACGTGGAATTCTAAGGTCGACGGCGATTGTCGTCATATGATTTCTGGCCGTCTCTCGAGTCGCTAATAGCCGTTCCCTCGCTTTTAATTGCCATCGCGGTATCATCTGAAAGAATTTGACGCATAAATTCACCCTCTTTTAATAGCCAGCCTAAGCCCCGATCATCTCGCTTAAATCATTTATAATCCCCTTTACCTACTTTAACATTCTAGGCACACATTGTCTCGTGTCATTTCTTTATCTTTTAATTCGAACTCTTCTATCTTCCCTTTATCGATCTTGTCTCTCAACTTTAGGTCACACATTATGTTACAACCTTTACGCGAATATACGAAGGTGATCAAATTAGCCCAAGAAATACCTTAGCGTGGCTTCGCTAATCCTTATGTTTTACTTGTCTTACTAACTTGTCTCGGCAAGGAATCTTACCTGTAGCCCGAGCACCCGTATCAAATACATTGTAGTGTTGATTGTCTCCATCTTGCACTTGCATCTCTCGCATTCACCCCCTTTAAGGGGGTGTACTTATACTATTACCCGATTATCACTTTGTCCTATGTCCGCATTTTCCAATCTCAATTAGGCGGCACTTTATCCCGACATTCCCGATCATTTTGCCGTTCATCTACTCACTTTCTTTTTCCGAATATCATTGTGTTAGAACTTTCCAAGCTTAACTTTGTAGTGAAAACAACATCGAACTTTCCATGTAACATTTGTGCCGTTTATATATATATTTTTTTTCACTTGAACTTTTGCTACTTTGTCCGATTAATGCCCTCCATATACCGTAACGTTAGTTGTAAAAATACACATACCCGCTGATATAGCCATGTATAGAATACCATATGCATACCTATATTGTCACGACCCAACCCCGTAGGCCGTGACTAGCGCCCCCGTCCCAGGCACCGTCGTTTACCAAAGTCCCCAAAAATAGCAACTCGAAATTTAATTGTACCTGCGTAGTTCCTCTATTTTTCTTACTAGCCAAAATTAACACACATGAGTAAATACCAGCAAAGGCCACACCGATATATCCCCTGCTACATATATACGTGCGAACGGCAAAGTGCCGTGGCGGTGGAACCCCCGCCAAAACATACTCCAGACATATATATACTACTCTCAGGTGTATATAGCTATACCACGCGTACATATCCACAGAACCCTTATCTGGAATGACGGAATCATATGACGGGACGGGGAGCATTCCTCGAATAATAATGTGTACATATGTATCGATCGGGAATATACCAAAATATGTAAGCTCCGAAGGAGC
>NW_026713668.1:0-27420 GCF_029784015.1 Lycium ferocissimum | reverse complement strand
AATTGATGAAATTGGACTTACACGACCGGGTAGTGGTGTTTCACGGTCCGTATAAGTTTTCACAGGTCGTATAAGTGGTCGTGTAACAAGGCTAACTTGAGGCAGACTGTTGGTTTTTAGGGCCAAGTTTCACGAGCGCTCAGGTTGACTTTCACGGACCGTATAATGTTTCACGGTCCGTGGAACCCGTCCGTATCTTAGGACCAAAATTGGGCAGAAACTGGTCCAAACAGCTTGCCTTTCACGGACCTAAACTTGAGTTTCACGGACCGTATAATATTTTATGGTCCGTGGAACTCGTCCATATAATATGATCTCGGAAAAACTTCGATTGGGCAGGGATTTGTGCACGAATTTCTTAGATTTGCTAACTCTTATGGCCCCACACAACCTAGTATTTTCCTTTTTGGGGTAGAAAACAACTTTTCACAACTTTGGGAAATATATTTTGGATTAAACGCCCCTTTGGAGAGTCTTCTTCCATATGAAGATTTGAAGATCTTCAAGAACACCAATAATTTTCAAATTTTCAACTACCCTCAAATCAACTTGTTTTTCCTTCAAATTTCAGATTTAGACTCCCCAAGACATGTAGAACAAAGCCCAATAAGTTTCAAGTCCCAATTTCATCCAAATCAACAAGACCCACTTCAAGTTTTTCAAAAGCTTCAACTCAAAAATGGTGGATTCTTCAATATTGACCCGATTGACACGAAATTTGAAGATTTGAAACCCTAACGTACTAAGGAATAAGAATCTAAGAACAAAACAACAAAACAAACAAAAATATTTTTTTTGGGGTTTTTCCTAGGAATTTCGAATTTTTTTTTTCTGATTTTTTTGTAGAATCAAATCCCAAGCTAGATTTGTTGAAACAAACCTGATTTAGGCTCTGATACCAATTGATACAAGAACGGATACGCGAAAACGAGAAATTAAAAAGATAAACAAAAGGAAAAGAAAAGATAGATAGATTGACACAAAAATAGGCACAATTAGGCAACCAAGGTTCTTCAATAACCAAGACCTCCTAATTACACTCTAGATAGCACCAACCTCTTGGGATGACCTCAAGGGGATTGAATTCCCAAGCAACCAATCCTCTCACAATCAATAATCAACAAGAGCCTACCAAAGGCCTCTCACAAGTTTCTCTCTCTAGAGATAAACCTAAAAACACTCAAAATATTCATAATTCATCCAAAAGTCCCTAAATGAAATGAAAGACAAGCTATATATACAAGCTAAGTAAAGGAAGACTAATAGGCAATTACAATGCTACTCTTAATGAAGTAAGGGCCTTGTTTGGCTAGTCTTCTTAGGCAAGTAGTCTTCAATTCAAGGATTGGCCTCTTCAATGGCCAAACACATCCCTCCTTCTCATAGATGACCCTCTAATCAACCTTGCATGCATGGCCTTCTTGCAATCATAACCCTCTTGAGCAAAGTAGCCACTTGCACAAATAGCCCTTGCACAAGTAGCCATCTTCCGACCTTGAATCACCCAAGCTTGCAATTGTAGCCACTTTAAGAGGCAAGCCTTGGGACTTGGACTCTTAAAGCCTTCCATCCAAGCTATCTCCCATTCTTGAAGGCCATCCTATATGTGGGTTATTCCCAGTGATCTTCAAAGACTCCATTTTCATGAAGCTCGATGGAATTGGTCTTGTATCAAAAGCAATCTTGAACCTTGTGTGTGTGTGAATAATATTCCATTATTAGTTGATGATTATTCTGGATATGATGGAATTGTTGGCCATAAATGTGATTGTTTGGAATTAGGCACACCACCCATGTTTGATAAGGAAGAAAGCAATTCATCTTTAAGTCTTTCTAATGTTGAATATGCGTATGATAATGAAATTGACTTAAATGATGAGTTTGAACATGTGGAATTCAATGATGATGTGAACTTGGGTGAGACCTTTCTAGTGAAACTATTTTTACTTGGAGATGCTTGTTTGTTTAATGATGAGTTTGAATTTCTTAATACTCTTTCTTGTGATGGAATTAACTCCTTGTTGGATAGTTCCTTGATAAAGGACATTGTCTTGGAAAGCAAAGTGTGGGAAGTTGCTTAAGTAATAAATCTTCTTTGTGTGGTCCAAATCGTGATCTTACCTTAATAGTATTCATGATTGTGAAAGTGAACTTACCGATGGTGAAGTGACCTTAAAAGTAGCACTTTTCTTTACTATTTGTTTGCGTAAGAATGAGGGTCATGATTGTTTTAGGAGCTTTTGTGATGTGGAGGACTTAAAGTGTGACTTTGGGTGTGCTAGACATGTAGGAAGTGATCTTAAAGAGGATTGGGAAAGTAGTGCTAAATGGCTTTAATAGTGAAGAAGAATGTGAGGATGAGTTCTCACTAAAGCGAAATTTGAGTTGAAATGTCTAGGTGTGAATAAGCTTGAAGCTGAAAAGGAAAGTAGAATGGTGGATGCTTGTTCCTAGTCTATTACTTTACTTATTGTGATCCTTACATGGATCACTCACTTGAGATAGGCTATACCAAGTTCCTTAGCTTGAAATGTGGAAGTTATGCATTTGAATCACAAAACGGATAGTAGTCACGATCTTAGAGGTAAAATTCTTCCTTTTGATAAGTTTGATTGCTTATTTGACTTTTTTGTGGGTACTTGTCAAAGGAAAAGACGAGAGAAGTATGAGAAATCTGGTCATTACACATGGTTTGATCTCTTTGATGTTTCTAAGATCAATGATTGATACAAGAACGGAAACGCGGAAATGAGAAATTAAAGAGATAAACAAAAGGAAAAGAAAAGATAGATAGATTGACACAAAAATAGGCACAATTAGGCAACCAAGGTTCTTCAATAACCAAGACCTCCTAATTACACTCTAGATAGCACCAACCTCTTAGGATGACCTCAAGGGAATTGAATTCCCAAGCAACCAATCCTCTCACAATCAATAATCAACAAGAGCCTACCAAAGGCCTCTCACAAGTTTCTCTCTCTAGAGATAACCCTAAAAACACTTAAAATATTCATAATTCATCAAAAAAGTCCCTAAATGAAATGAAAGACAAGCTATATATACAAGCTAAGTAAAGAAGACTAATAGGCAATTACAATGCTACCCTTAATGAAGTAAGGGCCTTGTTTGGCTAGTCTTAGTGTAGTCTTCAATTCAAGGATTACCTTCAATGGCCAAACACGTCCCTCCTTGCATAGATGACCCTCTAATCAACCTTGCATGCATGGCCTTCTTGCAATCATAACCCTCCTTGAGCAAAGTAGCCACTTGCACAAATAGCCCTTTGCGCAAGTAGCCATCTTCCGACCTTGAATCACCCAAGCTTGCAATTGTAGCCACTTTAAGAGGCAAGCCTTGGGACTTGGACTCTTAAAGCCTTCCATCCAAGCTATATCCCATATCTTGAAGGCCATCCTATGTGGACCTCCCATGATCTTCAAAGACTCCATTTTCATGAAGCTCGATGGAATTGGTCTTGTATCATTCTCCCCTTCTTGAAAAGGATTCGTCCTCGAATCTAAACCTTGCAAAACCATAAAGGAGACAAACAAAAACCAAGTCCTCAACGGATGAGGGTTAGTGTTAGGGTGGACTAACTTACCACCATGCCAAGTAAGCACAAATTTGTCATATAGCCAAGTATCAATCATTTTCAAGCAAAATAAGCTCTCAAGTAGAGCACTAAGAGCTTGGCTAACCAAAAGATTAAGAAATGAGGATATTCTAAAAGAGCCAATGGTGTCAAGACACCAAGTTGGCCGGACATACAAATGATCCTCAATTGCAAAATGATACCATTCACACCAAGTTAAGACTTCACCGGGTCAAAGGGAAAAGATACCCACATATCACGGGCAAGGTAACAACTGAGTACCCCAATAGGACCCCGCCCTCCATAAAATGCACTCCCAAAAAGATCATGAATGTCATCATAGGCAAAAAGATAATAAAGAAAGGTGTCACGCAAAATAACTTCATTTAGGGTGTCCTCAAATGTAGTTTCACTATGAAACTCAAGAGCATGGTCGATACTACTACTATTCGGAATACCCAAGGAAGAATTAGCAATTTGCAGACAAGTTTCACCTTCCTTTTGAACACTTCCCCTCCCAATAAGTGGATCACAATTCCTCGGGAGGATCTCCATCATAGGGAAGAGTGTTATCATCCCATAGTGGATTTTCAAATACCATGTAGTCACCAAAAGTGGCCACACTTTCAACATTACAAAACATTCCACTAGATACTTTACTCTCAATAGTCATGTCATCCTCAAATAAAACATTATTCTTTACAAGAGAGTAATCCATGAACAATGAGGAGTCAAAGCATGTCATTTCACTCTCAAAAGAACCAATGTCATCTTTCAATGCATTTTCGCTCACATGACTATCTACATGACACTCATCACCACTACAAGTTGGAGTCTTATCACATGACACTAAAGTACGATCAAGAGACCCATTTTGACATGAAACAAACAAGGGTGAGATGTCATATTCTTTCAATTGACCAACTATATCAACATCATCACTAACTAGAGGTACATTAAACACATCACAAAGATCCTCAAGTAGTGAATTATCATTACAAGCAAGTTGATCAATACAAGTTTCAACGCGAGTTGGTAGTATGTCAAACTCGCAAGAATTACTAACATGATGACCACATGACATTGTTCTACCAATCAATTCACAAGTGTCAACACTAGGTGGACACAAATCGATCTTACAAGAAGAATCAATTTGGTCATCTAAAGGATCAACTAGTGTTTGAGCACCTTCATTCAATAATGCACTATCATTCAAAGCACAAGTGTCAACACTAGGTGGACACAAATCAACCTTACAAGAAGGATCAATTCGGTCATCAATAGGATCAACTAGTGTGGGAACACTTTCAATAATGGCATTACCAATACACGGCAAGAAGCATTAGGCTTAACGCAAGGTAAACTAACTTTCATACTTGACTTGACATTAAAATCATACGAAGATGTAGGAGTATAAGGATAAGTGATCTTACCTTGGTGTTCATGCAAGCTCCTTTGACCAATGAAAGAAATGGTTGTGGCCACCGTCCTTGCCTTCAAGCACATGGGGTTCTCTCAAAAGAGGTACCCTCAAAGATTCATTTCTTCTCACATGTGGCTTGGGATATTGGCTTCTCAATATCCTTTTCATGTCCTCCCAAGTCTTGATGGGACTCCTCACTTGTCTCCCACAACATTTCACATACTCCCAATATTTGACAAGCTTTGAGTCAAAAGTTTGAATGGATAAGTCCATCTTCATTTCTTGTGAATAGTTGTAGCTAGCAAAGATTTCATCTATTATGGACTCCCATTTCTCATATTCTTCTCCACTAGCTTCCCTAGCCAAGGTAGGCCATTTCACATGGGTATCTCGCACTTTTGCACTTGGACTCTTCCTAGTAAGTATGCATGGAAAGAGAAATTTTCCTTTCTTGTCCACTACAAATCGATGCCAATCTTGTTCATGTGGGATTACATGCTTTTGGAACCAAGGGACTCCTAAACATACATGACAATTATCCATTGGAAGCACATCACACCAAACCTCCTCTTGGTACTCGCCAAGTGAAATGGATACCATCACCTTCCTATCAACCCAATATCCTCCCTCATCATAATAAGGATTTCGCCGGATCGCACAAGGTAACCTTAACACTTCAACCGCACGAGGGGTGATGAAATTTGTATAACAATCGTCATCAAGCATGAGAAATACCTCACTACTACCAATGTTCACCTTGGTCTCCATGAATCGCCTCATTGGGACCACCTTCTTTTGTATAGGATGACCCCAACTCGTACTCACATTCCCACTCATGCCACTTTGCTTCGAATAGGAATTACTACAAGAAGGAGCATATGCATGCCCACTAGAAGTCCTTCCATAATCAACATTAGCACTTCCACTACCTCCATAGACATACCCTCCACAAGTCTTATTTGTATAAGGATTTTCCCCATAAGACGCATAAGACACGTGTGAAGGAGAGTCATATCTCGAGTCATCTTCATCATCATGATGTATAGCACAAGAACCTTCACCTTCATCATGTGAAGCATAACAAGGTTCTTCTTCATCCCCATCTTCCTCATGAGACCCATGAGTACCACTCTCTTCATATTCTCCTTCAAAATGGTAATTTTCTCCCCGAATTTCCTCATGATCACCATTTCCCATATAGCCCTTATATTCCCCATTGTCACACTCTTGATAGCTCCCATAGTCCTCCCCTTCATAACTACAACCATCATCATCATCATAACAATCATAATCGCCACCACATGAATCGGAATCCATGGAGAAGTACCTGCAAAGAACACTTAGCAAACACGTTAGTAGTAAAGAAACCTCACCACACTCGTGTTTACACTCGTTTGTGCTCGGCTAGCACCACTCAAATGAACTCACACACTCTTTGCCTTTTACCACTCAAATGGATTGGCCAATGTTGATTCTCGATTGGATTCGGTTGCTTGCAAGGTGCACAATTGCTACTTGAGGTCGGAATGGATTCTTGTTGACTCGAAGAAAGAAAGGATGACTCAATTTAAAGCAAACGCACTTGAATCAAGAAATTAACGATGAAGTTGTAAAACGAGAAAAGAACGAAAAGAATTGGCTTGAAAGAAAGGACTCAAGAACTAATTAACAACCAAGTAGAATCAATTACTAGTTGTTAATTAGCTAGGAGAATCAAAGAAATGAGAAGAAGAAGTGATCAAACCTTAGCCAAACACTTAGACAAATTTTTGGAAGTTTTGACCAACACTTAGTAATTCGGAACAGCTTGTAGCATATTTTTATAACGCCTATAACTTTTTCTACAGACCTCTGGTTGATGAACGGCTTGTTGATTCGGAAAGTAGACTCTCTGAACTTGAATTTACATATATTACGGGTCCGGTAACTCCTTATACACACAAAGAGATGCCCTCTCAAAGTTGGACCAAAATCTGCCAACACTTAGAAAATTTTTCTAAGTGTCAAAACTCCCACTCTCTGAATTTGGCCCCCACGCGCCCGTCAGAGGCGCGTCAGACTGCTGACGTCATCGCTGACGTGGCGACTGACGTGGCAATCTCTTTTTTTTTTTTTTAATACTTACTTGGCCCCACAAACACTTTTTCACAACTTTATTTGGCAACTTTTGGATCAAATAGCCCTTTGGAGAGTCTTCTTCCTTATGAGGATTTGAAGGTCTTCAAGAACACAAGAACAATTCGAAAATTCAACTACCCTCAAACCAACTCCAAATTAGCTCAAATTTCGGATTTAAGTTCTCTTTGATGTAGAGAACAAAACCCAATAGGTTTCAACCTTCAATTTCAACCAAATCACAAGACCCACTTTTCAAGTTCTTGAGTTCTTCAAAGCTTCAAATAGCAAAAATGGTAGATCTTCAAAAATACTCCAAATCACTTCAAATTTTGGATTCTTAACCTTCTTCACTAGGAGAATACAACCCAATGACTTTCAAGCTCTAATTTCTACTTCTTCTTCAAAACCCACATTCAAGTTCTAAAACTTTCAAGCTCCAACAATGGTGAATGATTCAATATGACTCCAATTAACTTGAAACTCAAGATCTAGACTCAAAAAACACTAGGGAACTCAAATCTAGTGTCAAAAACAACAAAAAAGGACAGATCAAACACGAATTTGAATTTTTGAATTTCAGATTTTTTTTTTTTTTTTTGAATTTCGAATTTTTTTTTTTGTTTGTTTTTTGTTGAATCAAAACCCAAGACTAGATTTGTTGGAACAAACCTAAGCTAAGCTCTGATATCAATTGATACAAGAACGGAAACGCGGAAATGAGAAATTAAAGAGATAAACAAAAGGAAAAGAAAAGATAGATAGATTGACACAAAAATAGGCACAATTAGGCAACCAAGGTTCTTCAATAACCAAGACCTCCTAATTACACTCTAGATAGTACCAACCTCTTAGGATGACCTCAAGGGAATTGAATTCCCAAGCAACCAATCCTCTCACAATCAATAATCAACAAGAGCCTACCAAAGGCCTCTCACAAGTTTCTCTCTCTAGAGATAACCCTAAAAACACTTAAAATATTCATAATTCATCAAAAAAGTCCCTAAATGAAATGAAAGACAAGCTATATATACAAGCTAAGTAAAGAAGACTAATAGGCAATTACAATGCTACCCTTAATGAAGTAAGGGCCTTGTTTGGCTAGTCTTCTTAGTGTAGTCTTCAATTCAAGGATTGACCTTCAATGGCCAAACACGTCCCTCCTTGCATAGATGACCCTCTAATCAACCTTGCATGCATGGCCTTCTTGCAATCATAACCCTCCTTGAGCAAAGTAGCCACTTGCACAAATAGCCCTTTGCGCAAGTAGCCATCTTCCGACCTTGAATCACCCAAGCTTGCAATTGTAGCCACTTTAAGAGGCAAGCCTTGGGACTTGGACTCTTAAAGCCTTCCATCCAAGCTATATCCCATATCTTGAAGACCATCCTATGTGGACCTCCCATGATCTTCAAAGACTCCATTTTCATGAAGCTCGATGGAATTGGTCTTGTATCAATGATGGCACATATTCTTACCTCATGATTCATGCTTCTCTGGAGTACTCTTGTAGTAATTGGATACATCATTGTCACTCTTGTTTGTTGTTACTATTCGAGTTACTAGTAGATATGCTTGAGACATATGCTAAGCTTGATGTGTTGACCATTTTTGTTTTTGACCCGGAATTGATCATAAGGTTTATAACTTGTTGGAATTGATGACTTTGGGGTGGGCTGGTACATTACTTCGGTATTGGCAGTTGAGTTATTCTACTTGTTTTGTACTTAGCCTTGGAAAGAATTTGGTGTATTTTAAGGTGAATCAGTGGAGAGCCATTGGAAAGATCCTCCCCGAAATCATTGTGGTATGCGACTACGACTTGCAAACTCCATGAAGATGGTAGGTTTTCTTGGCTCATGCTTCTTCTTGGGCTTTCGAAATCCATGACGGTAATCTCTATTATCTTTAGGCAGTTTTGTAGCACTCTTGCTTTATATCATGATGTTGCTACTTAATTGTTACCCGATTGAGACTTGGAAGCTACACATACTCATTCTCGTCCATGTTTTGCAGGGATCGAATTTGAGGACAAATTCTTTTCAAAAAGAGGGAGAATGATGTAGTCCATATAGCCATGATGATGATCCAACTGTGCCATAATGATGTGGTTGAGGTTGATACTGCGGTCGAGGTTGATATTAATGTTGTAATTTCGAGGACGAAATTCTTCTAAGAAAGGGAGGATGATGCAATCCAAATTACCATGGTGACGACTCAAGTGTTCAAGCCGAGGAGACCCAAATTGAAGCTCGAGAGGATGTGGATTGAAGCCCAAGATCCGCCCCACATAAAGAACAAGTCTAGCAACCCAAATTAGGACTTCTAGAAGCTCTAGTGTGAACATGAGGGGCTGGTCTAATGTGAACGAAGGAAGCTTCCCTTTTTGTGTTTTCTAGGCTTATTAAAGGCTATTTTGACTTTCATAATGTATAGTGGCTTTCTAGGCTTCTAGAGAGTATGCATTTTGTAGTCTTCATGCGCACCTAGAAGACTACACTTCCATTTATTTCTTTTGACTAGTATATTTTAAGAACCTTATTTAAAGGTGCTTGTAAATCATTTGAGGGAACCTATCTTTGAATATTGAATATTGAATATTATTGAAACCCTTTAGTCTTGAATGACTAGTGTTAATTTGGTGGAGTCCAAATTGAACAACCCCCGTTTGATCTAACAGTTTGCAAGAGATGGCTATTCTCTTGAGGATTGTTCGAATAGGATAGGTGCCTTTTGATCCTTTTGGGAGGTAACTAGGACTAGTTGTTCTAGTTATTGTCCAATTGTTATTCAAATTGTGTCTTCTTTCTATCTTTGTTATTTTTCTTGCATCACTGAGCCCATCTACATCTGGAACACATAATCTGCCTCGATATCTCAAGGTTCTGTCATCTCCCCTTTGTTCGAAAGCCGTCATCTTATGCTTGTGAATCCCATCTTTCAGTTGCAACAAGTAGGGATCTATATACTGCTTCTCTTTAACTTTACGACTAAGGAGGAAAGGGCTCTATTCTGAACAACCACACCGCCATCCTCGGAGTCCAATAGTCGAACCCCAAGACTGGCCAAACGGTAGACTTCCTTGGTCATAATTTTATTATTTGCATCAACATGAGCTAATCTTCTCATGGAATGCCGACTGAGAGTATCGGCTATAGCATTCGCCTTTCCTGGATGATAGAGAATATCCACGTCATAGTCCTTAAGCAATTCGAGCCATCTTCTCTGCCTAAGATTCAACTCTCTTTACTTGAAAATATACTGCAGGCTTTTATGATCTGTGAAAATATCAACATGCACGCCAAATAAATAATGATGCCATATCTTAAGTGCCAAAACTACAGCTGCCAACTCTAGGTCATGAGTCGGATAATTCTTCTTGTGAACCTTGAGCTAACGAGATGCATAAGCTACAACCTTACCATGCTGCATTAAGACACATCCGAGACCCACTCCCGAAGCATCACAATAAACTACGAACCCCTCGATCCATTCTGGTAAGGTCAAAACCGGAGCTGAAGTCAACCTTGTTTTCAACTCCTTGAAACTGCGCTCACAAGCATCTGACCACTGAAACTTAGACTTCTTCTGAGTCAATCTAGTCAATGGAGCTGAGATAGAGGAAAATCCCTCTACGAAATGCCTGTAGTAGCCAGGCAGACCCAAGAAACTACGAATATCTGAAACAGAGATAGGTCTAGGCCAACTCTTGACAGCCTCAATCTTAGTGTTATCAACTCGAATACCCTCTCCAGAAATAACATGGCCTAAGAATGCCATGAACTTGAGCCAAAATTCACACTTGAAATTTTTTATGAATAGCTCACGGTCTTTAAGTGTCTACAATACTACTCTGAGGTGCTGAGCATGATCTTACTCACTGCGGGAGTATACTAAAATATCGTCGATGAAGACAATCATGAAAAGATTGAGATACGGCTTAAACACTCTGTTCATAAGATCCATGAAGGCTGCTGGCGCATTCGTCAACCCGAAAGACATGACAAAAAACTCATAGTGCCCATCCGGGGTCCCAAAGCTTACGTCTTAGGAATATCTTTTTCCTTGACCTTAAGCTGATGGTAACCAGATCTGAGGTCTATCTTAGAATAAAACTAGGCACCCTGAAGTTGGTCAAATAAGTCATCTATTCTAGGAAGGGGATATATGTTCTTGATTGTAACTTTATTGAGCTGGCGATAGTCTATACACATATGCATGGAACCATCTTTATTTCACACGAATAGAACTGGCGTGCCCCATGTGGAAACACTGCTGGGGCGGATGAATCCCTTATCTAGGAGGTTTTTTAACTGAGCCTTAAGTTCTTTGAGTTCTGCTGGAGCCATTCTATATGGCGGAATAGAGATAGGCTTAGTGCCAGGGAGTAGATCAATTCGAACTCTATTTCCTATCAAGAGGGATTCTGGAAGGTCCTCTGGAAAGACTTCTGAAAACTCACTGACTACTAGAACTGACTGAAGAGTCGGAGTCTGGGTATTTGCATCCCTAACCCGGACTAGATGATAGATATAGCCCTTAGAAATCATTTTTTGGGCTTTCAGATAAGAGATAAACTGATCTCTGGGTGCTACTGAATCACCGGACCAAAATAAGGTTGGTTCATTTTGGGAATTTAAATTTATCGTTTTTTGGTCCGACAACAATACCGACGCATAACAAGAATATAGCCAATCCATCCTCATGATCACATCAAAGTCTACCATTTCTAACTCGTGAAGGTCTGCTATTGTCAACTTATGGTACACTCTCACCGGACAACCCCTATACACATATCTGGCTAGAATTGCCTCACCAACAGGGTTAGACACTTCAAAAGGTTTGGACAATGGTTCTGGTTTGACTCCAAACTTTTTAGCAATAAAAGAGGTTATATAAGAAAGGGTGGATTCTGGGCCCATAAGTGCAAAAACATCGTAACTGAAAACGGTGATAGTACCTTTGACAACATCGGTATGACCCTCAGCATCCTGTCGAGCACCTAAAGCATACAGGCGGTTTGGACCTCACTTGCATTCCCCGATATATATATGGGTCTGTGTGTGTGTGTGTGTGTTCTTGTTTGCAACCGTGTGTGGTGGACGGAGCTATGGACCCACCTGTACCCTGCTTAGCAAATGGACAATCACTCAAAAAGTGACTTGACTGGCCACATCCAAAGCAACCATCCATGCCCGAACGATATGTCCCTGAATGTCTCTTCCCACAAGTATTATATATATAAATATATGGGTCGCAAGAATTTCCTTTAGATTGTGAGCCCGACGCTCGAAAGCTTTCTCTCTTCTCCTCTCCGAACTTAGGAGAGCTGGAGCACTGGGCGATGAAAGACGGGTCCGGATGACTGTTGTTGAAGAATTTTCGTGTCTTTCCACTATTCCCGCTGAACTGCCCGGTTGACTTAACCCTCTTATTAAACTCATTGTCTTTCTCTTTCTACACAGCTTCCTCCTCTTTGAGCCTTATTTCATTTCCTTGCACAAATGCCAATATCTTGGCGATAATCATACCTCCATTCTGGGCTGCAATATTTGCCCCATCATATAAGTGAGAATTAAGACCAGTGACAAACCTCTTTACTCTGGCCCTCATGTTAGGAACAGGCTCAATAAAATATTTTTCCAGACTCGTAAACTCCAAGTAGTAATCCTGAACAGTCCTCCCATTCTATTTGAGCTTCAAGAATTGCTCAGCTTTGGCTTCTCGGACCTCAATAGGCATAAAATGCTCCAGAAAAGTCTTTACGAACTCATCCTATGTGGCATCACAAGCATCATTACCTCGGGATAATTCCCAAGTCTCGTACCAGGCATTGGCTACTCATTGCTGCTGGTGAGCTCCAAACGTAGCTACTTCTGTCTCCGTCACAACCATCATTCTATAAATCTTCTGAAGACCATCAATGAAATCTTGAAGGTCCTCTTCCTTCTTTGTCCCCAAGAAGACTGGGGCTTCATTCTCAAGAACTCTTTAGCCCTGGAGGATTCTCCATGATTTTCAGAGTTAGACCCCACTTCCGATCTTGGAGCAATATGATTATAGATATAAGCTGTGTGCGCAATAATAGCACTCCCGGATCCACATTAGTTGTTCCGATCCGAGGATTATTCAAAATCTCTGTCGGAGCTGGAGTAGTAGGAGTAGTCTCTGGCATAGGCGTCTGATCAGAATTGGCTCGGATAGCCTCACGACGAGCAACGTTGGAAGCTGCCCTTAAACTGTTGGTAGTCTTTATCTTTGGAGCCATAACCGTCTGAAATTACGTAAACGCAAGAATTAGAAAGACATCTTGAAGTTGTAGCTCTAGTTGCACGATCTAGAATACAAAGAAGTGAGACTTCGTTAATGTGTCCAGGCGGTCGGCTGTTTATATGCATGCCGCCGTCATACATATAAAGGAGACCCCATTGGACAAGGTTTCATAGACTCCCTATGACACTGAACCAACCTGGCTGCTCTGATACCAAGCTTTGTCACGCCCCAGGCCATGTTGTTTGGGTTGGATATTGCCTTAGGGTTTGGTATTACTTGTGACTTGTTTGGTCGAGCTTGTGGCCTGTAGACTCCATAGGACCTTGTTTGGTACGTTGTGTATAAATTGGTGGATTGTTTGTGAATTGGGAGTCAAATGGAAGTACGAATTTACTTGATATTGATACTGGTACTTAGTGTACGCCTTGTTATTGGTATAGAAATTTTGGGATATTTGGCCCTTACTGTCATGGAAATTGGATATTCATTATGACTACTGTGTGGATCATTTGTGATATTGGTGCACTATGTTTGTTATGGCTTGAAATTTAAGATTGTTCACAGTTTATAGTTGCATTGTCCCATACTCATACTCATATTCATGGCATATTGATTATTGAGTCACCCTAGGCTTAGGACATGGGATGACAAGTCATTCTAGGCTGTGTGATATGGAATGACAGAGATGGAAATACTGATACTGTATTGTTAGGCTATGTGATTGGTACTGATCATAGAAATGAGAAGGAAACATTGATGAATGTGATATCGTGAGACTTAATTATTAGTAAAATTGAGAGTTGTGACTCCTTTGTGGTTTATCTCGTTGCCTTGATGATGATATTACTTGTGTGCCCTTCGTGGCATGGTTGGTTGGTATGATTCATTGATATTGTATTTGCATCATATTCATACTTCATGCATTATTGCATTGGATACTGAGTCATCTGCCGGGCCGTGTTCGGGTGCATCGATGTGGAACACCGATATTATGAGATTTTTGGACATTTGGTCCTCTGAGCTGTGTGCGGAGTGATGGTGCTTGGACTTCACGGGTCCCCCATGGGTTGTGCTGCCGAGGCGTGGAGGTATTCCGCCATCAGAGTACAAGAGTACAAGCATTGCATTGCATTCATACCTCATATTGCATTGCTTGATTTTACTTCTTGGTTGATTATGACTTGGTTATGGTGTTGGTTATACTTCTTGGTTGTTTGTGAGTTAGACTACGTTGGTTGGATCGTACTAGTAGACTTGTTTGATACATGTGAATGGTTGGAACAATTAAGATTAGTTGCTATAACATAAGGTTGGATATGAACGGTGATTACATGGAAAAGCATGACTTGTATTCTATTGTTTATTTGTTTTCTTTTACCTTATTGTCATTATATATGTCAACTAGTCTTAGTCGGCCTATGATACCTACCAGTACCGTTGTTTTGTATTGACCTACGCTTGCTGCATTCTTTTATGGATGCAGAGTACTAGGTAGGTTCACTCCCTTCCCTCGTGGTTGATCTGCGAGGCTGCTGTAGAGTCATTCCAGGGTGAGCACGATGACGGCTGCTGCCCAGATGTTCCTTCCCTTACTTACTTGTCTTACTCTATTTCAAGACAGTTGTATTTTGAGACTTTTTCACCTTCAGACTTGATACAATAACGGATACGCGGAAACGAAAAATTAAGAAGATAAACAAAAAGGAAAAGAAAAGATAGATAATTTGACACAACTTAAGATTCAATTTAGCAACCAAAGTTATATAAAACTAAGACCTCTAAATTATCATCAAAAGAAACACCAAATTCTTAAGTTGACCTCAAGGGAATCGAATCCCAAGCAACCAACCTCTCAACAACACAAGAATCAACAAGAGCCTACCAAAGGCCTCTCACAAGTTTCTCTCTCTAGAGATAACCCTAAAACACTCAAAATATTCATAATTCATCTAAAAGTCCCCAAATGAAATGAAAGACAAGCTATATATACAAGCTAAATAAAGAAGACTAAAGGCAATTACAATGCTACCCTTAATGAAGTAAGGGCCTTGTTTGGCTAGTCTTCTTAGTGTAGCCTTCAATTCAAGGATTGACCTTCAATGGCCAAACACGTCCCTTCTTGCATAGATGGCCCTCTAATCAACCTTGCATGCATGGCCTTCTTGCAATCATAACCCTCCTTGCGCAAAGTAGCCGCTTGCACAAATAGCCCTTTGCGTAAAGTAGCCGCTTGCACAAATAGCCATCTTCCGACCTTGAATCACCCAAGCTTGCAATTGTAGCCACTTTAAGAGGCAAGCCTTGGGACTTGGACTCTTAAAGCCTTCCAACCAAGCTATCTCCCATATCTTGAAGGCCATCCTATGTGGACCTCCATGATCTTCAAAGACTCCATTTTCATGAAGCTCGATGGAATTGGTCTTGTATCATTCTCCCCTTGTTGAAAAGGATTCGTCCTCGAATCTAAACCTTGCAAAACCATAAAGGAGACAAACAAAAACCAAGTCCTCAACGGATGAGGGTTAGTGTTAGGGTGGACTAACCTACCACCATGCCAAGTAAGAACAAATTTGTGATATAGCCAAGTATCAACCATTTTCAAGCAAAATAAGCTCTCAAGTAGAGCACTAAGAGCTTGGTTAACCAAAAGATTAAGAAATGAGGATATTCTAAAAGAGTCAATGGTGTCAAGACACCAAGTTGGCAGGACATACAAATGATCCTCAATTACAAAATGATACCATTCACACCAAGCTAAGACTTCACCGGGGTCAAAGGGAAAAGATACCCACATATCACGGGCAAGGTAATAACTGAGTACCCAATAGGACCCCGCCCTCCATAAGATGCACTCCCAAAAAGATCATGAATGTCATCATATGCAAAAAGATAATAAAGAAAGGTGTCACGCAAAATAACTTCATCTAGGGTGTCCTCAAATGTAGTTTCACTATGAAACTCAAGAGCATGGTCGATACTACTACTATTCGGAACACCTAAGGAAGAATTAGCAATTTGCGGACAAGTTTCACCTTCCTTTTGAACACTTCCCTCCCAATAAGTGGATCACAATTCCTCAAGGGAGGATCTCCATCATAGGGAAGAGTGTTATCATCCCATAGTGGATTTTCAAATACCATGTAGTCACCAAAAGTGGCCACACTTTCAACATTACAAAACATCCCACTAGGTATTTCACTCTCAATAGTCATGTCATCCTCAAATAAAACATTATCCTTTACAAGAGAATAATCCATGAACAATGAGGAGTCAAAGCATGTCATTTCACTCTCAAAAGAACCAATGTCGTCTTTCAATGCATTTTCGTTCACATGACTATCTACATGACACACATCACCACTACAAATTGGAGTCTTATCACGTGACACTAAAGTACGATCAAGAGACTCATTTTGACATGAAACAAACAAGGGTGAGATGTCACATTCTTTCAATTGACCAACTATATCAACATCATCACTAACTAGAGGTACATTAAACACATCACAAAGATCCTCAAGTAGTGAATTATCATTACAAGCAAGTTGATCAACACAAGTTTCAACAGGAGTTGGTAGTATGTCAAACTCGCAAGAATTACTAACATGAGGACCACATGACATTGTACTACCAATCAATTCACAAGTGTCAACACTAGGTGGACACAAATCGATCTTACAAGAAGAATCAATTTGGTCATCTAAAGGATCAACTAGTGTTTGAGTACTTTCATTCGATAATGCACTATCATTCAAAGCACAAGTGTCAACACTAGGTGGACACAAATCAACCTTACAAGAAGGATCAATTCGGTCATCAATAGGATCAACTAGTGTAGGGACACTTTCAACAATGGCATTACCAACACACGGCAAAGAAGCATTAGGATTAACGCAAGGTAAACTAACTTTCATACTTGACTTGACACTAAAATCACACAAAGATGTAGGAGTATAAGGATAAGTGATCTTACCTTGGTGTTCATGCAAGCTCCTTTGACCAATGGAAGGAATGGTTGTGGCCGCCGTCCTTGCCTTCAAGCATGGGGTTCTCTCAAAAGAGGTACCCCTCAAAGATTCATTTCTTCTCACATGTGGCTTGGGATATTGGCTTCTCAATATCCTTTTCATGTCCTCCCAAGTCTTGATGGGACTCCTCACTTGTCTCCCACAATATTTCACATACTCCCAATATTTGACAAGCTTTGAGTCAAAAGTTTGAACGGCTAGGTCCATCTTCATTTCTTGTGAATAGTCGTAGCTAGCGAAGATTTCATCTATTATGGACTACCATTTCTCATATTCTTCTCCACTAGCTTCCTTAGCCAAGGTAGGCCATTTCACATAGGTATCTCGCACTTTTACACTTGGACTCATTCTATGAAGCACGTATGGAAATAGAGGTTTCTTCCTTTCATCCACGACATACTTATGCCACTCTTGCTCATATGGGATCTCATGCCTTTGAAACCAAGGGCCACCTAAGCATACGTGACAAGTATCCATTGGAAGCACATCACACCAAACCTTCTCTTGGTACTCACCAAGTGAAATGAATACCATCACTCTCTTATCAACCCAATACCCTCCCTCGTCATAATAAGGATTTCGCCTACTCACACAAGGTAGCCTTAACTCTTTAACCGCACGAGGGGTGATGAAATTGGTGTAACAATCGTCATCAAGCACAAGGGTTCCCTCTTTACCACAAAGGTTTACCTTGATCTCCATGAATCGCCTCTTTGGAACCACCTTCTTTTGTATAGGATGACTCCAACTAGTACTCACATCCCCACTCATGCCTCTTTGCTTCGGATAGTAAGCACTCGAGTTGTCTTCATCTTCATGACGCATAGCACAAGAATTTTCGGCTTCATTATCTTCACTATACGAATCATAACAAGAGTCTTCTTCATCCCCATCTTCCTCATGAGACACATGAGAACCACTCTCATTATATTCTCCGTCAAAATAGTAATTCCCTCCTTGAACTTCCTCATGATCACTATTTCCTATATGACTCTCATATTCCCCATCGTCACACTCTTGATAGCTCCCATAGTCCTCCCCTTCATAACTACAACCATCATCATCATAACAATCATAATCGCCACCACATGAATTGGAATCCATGGAGAAGTACCTGCAAAGAACACTTAGCAAACACGTTAGTAGTAAAGAAACCTCACCACACTCGTGTTTACACTCGTTTGCGCTCTGGCTAGCACCACTCAAATGAACTCACACACTCTTTGCCTTTTACCACTCAAATGGATTGGCCGATGTTGATTCTCGATTGGATTCGGTTGCTTGCAAGGTACACAATTGCTACTTGAGGTCGGAATGGAATCTTGTTAGACTCGAAGAAAGATGAACGACTCAATTCAATCTAACGGACTTGAACCAAGAAATTAACAACGAAGCAAAAATGAAGAAAAGCACGAAAGAATTGGCACGAAAGAAATGCGGACACAAGAACTAGCAAACACAAGCAGGAACAACTACTAATTGTTTACTAGTTGAGAGACACAAGAAAATGGAATGCAAAAATCGGGAAAATAATTAAAATTTCGGGCCGGGTAGGTGAAATCTTGAAAACACGACCGTGAGGCCCCAATTGATCCAAGGTATCAATTTGAAATAACGGAATTTTTTTTTTTTTGTTCCCTACCAAAGGACTAGGGATACAAAACCAACAACTAAGGATCCAGAAATTTTTGGAGAAATGAAAGTGGAATGAAATGAAATTTGGAATTGAAAATGTACCTCAAATTCACGGATTAGGTTGTAGGATTTATACGGTCCGTATATAATTCACGGACCGTAAAAGGTGTCCGTAGAATAGGACCCATGAGAATCTACGACTTTGGGCTTCGAATTTACGGAAGGAATTCGTCAATTATACGGTCCGTATAAAATGTACGGTCCGTATATGGTCACCGTAAATCGACACGTAGGCGTAGCAAATCTCACTCCAATCTACGGTTGGGAATCGATTTCAAATCTACGGACCGTATCTTATTTACGGTCCATATATTTCAACCGTAGATCTCGTATGTTGTTCAACTTTTCCAAGTTTCAATTTGACTGACCGAATTTACGGTCCGTACTTTTTTTCACGGTCCGTGAATTTGGACCGTATATTTGTTTCTGTGACGACGTATAACACGGGATTTCTTGGATCTTGGTGGGTTTGTTGACTTTTTTTAACACAATGGACCCACTTAACCTAGGACCATTCCATCTGGGGCTAAAAAACACACTTTTCCAAAACTTGGGTATAAACTTTTGGATCTAACTTCCTTTTTGAGTCTTCTTCTCCACTTGAATCTATGAAGATAGCTCAAGAACACATGAACATTCAAATTTTTAGCTACCTCCAAATCAACTCATTTTTGCCCCCAAATTTCGGATTTAAGCTCCCTTAACCTAGTAGAACAAAGCCCAATGGTTATCAACTCCCAATTTCGTCACAAATCAAAACCCACTAAATTGTTCTTCAACTTTTTTAAAAAAAAACTTCAACCCAACAATGGTAGATTCTTCAATAATGACCCGAATGACACGAAATTTGAAGATTTGAAACCCTAACGTACTAAGGAACAAGAATCTAATAACAAAACAACAAAACAAACACAAAATTTTTGGGGTTTTTTGGTGGAAAATTTTCAGATTTTTTTTTTTTTTTAATATTAGCAACAAACCCTAGGCTAGATTTGATAGAACAAATCTAATCCAAGCTCTGATACCAATTGATACAATAACGGATACGCGAAAACGAAAAATTAAGAAGATAAACAAAGGAAAAGAAAAGATAGATAATTTGACACAACTTAAGATTCAATTTAGCAACCAAAGTTATATAAAACTAAGACCTCTAAATTATCATCTAAAGAAACACCAAATTCTTAAGTTGACCTCAAGGGAATCGAATCCCAAGCAACCAACCTCTCAAACAACACAAGAATCAACAAGAGCCTACCAAAGGCCTCTCACAAGTTTCTCTCTCTAGAGATAACCCTAAAAACACTCAAAATATTCATAATTCATCAAAAGTCCCCAAATGAAATGAAAGACAAGCTATATATACAAGCTAAGTAAAGAAGACTAATAGGCAATTACAATGCTACCCTTAATGAAGTAAGTGGCCTTGTTTGGCTAGTCTTCTTAGTGTAGCCTTCAATTCAAGGATTGGCCTTCAATGGCCAAACACGTTCCTTCTTGCATAGATGGCCCTCTAATCAACCTTGCATGCATGGCCTTCTTGCAATCATAACCCTCCTTGCGCAAGTAGCCGCTTGCACAAATAGCCCTTTGCGCAAATAGCCATCTTCCGACCTTGAATCACCCAAGCTTGCAATTGTAGCCACTTTAAGAGGCAAGCCTTGGGACTTGGACTCTTAAAGCCTTCCAACCAAGCTATCTCCCATATCTTGAAGGCCATCCTATGTGGACCTCCCATGATCTTCAAAGACTCCATTTTCATGAAGCTCGATGGAATTGGTCTTGTATCAAGACTTATAGTATTTAGTTAGTGCTCTTGTATGACCAGACTAGATACTGGGGTGGTTTATGATTACTTCCGCATTTATTATATATTCGAATGACAGGTTTCGTTGCTTATTTTCTTCCGCTATTTATACTGTGTTTGTAAAGGTTGAATTAAGGGTTCGCCCACTGAGGTGGGATAGGTAGGTGCCCGCGCGACTTTGTGAAATTAGGTCGTGACATCAATTTACACTCAAACCTTGCGGAAACCAACCCAATGACTTAATTAAGTCATAGATCATCATACTAACAGGACTTGGGGAAGGGTCAACAAGGTTAAATGGGTCCAAACACTGTAAAGACTAAATGGGTCGTTACACCAGCACAGGTGATCGTCACCTCATGAGTACGGGACCCCCAATTCCCCATTACACCCTTTTATTAATTTAACCAACATAAAATACTACATAAAAGGTCTAGTAAGTCGCAACTTACCTGAATCCGAAGCCGAAGAGGAACTCTACGGCCTTTTTTTTCCTCTAACCCTCCAAACGAACCCACTCTATTCAAATATGATATTTACATGAGAATACATGTCTAACGATAGTCATAAAGCTACTCAAAGGATTCGGGTCCAAAAATCCCACCTAAAACCCCGTCCTAAACCCCAAGGTCAAAATGGTAATTTATCGTGAAATTGAGTTCAAACATAGTCAACTCAGTACTCTATGAGGTCACACGAACCCAATAATACCCATATTGCTATGATTTATTCCGAATCCCAAGAACCCAAATAGTAAGCCCAGCCCAACGAGGGTAAATCTGGAAATTAAGGTGAGGGTAAATCTGGAAATTAATCATAGAATTACCTTACCCATTGTCTAGATGGCCCATTTCCTAAAAATCATGAAGTTCTAACTCCAATTGATCCTTCAATTTCACAATCTCATGAAAACCCCTTTTCCATGAAACCCTTATTCCACTAATAAGAAATCATGAATCGAATCATATATTAATGGAAAGAATCATGGATAATCACATAGATCTAGGTTAGAATCTTACCCCAATGAAGAAACTTGATATCCTTTGAAATCCCTCTAATCCGAGCTCTAAAGCTTCTAAAAACGGGTTTGGAATGAATGAGGTTCGAATTAGGAAAAAACCCTATTTATCGAAAGTGAAACCACTTAAGTTTACGAAAACCCACGGGTGCGGGAATCCACACACGCAGTGTGACTCCGCCTGTACACCCATACTCGTAGGTGCGGTCCAAGCCTAACTTTCAAAGTCTAGCACCACAACCAACTCATGCGAGTCAGATGGACATGCGGTGCGAGCTTTGGCTCGCAAGTGCGGTAAAAGAACAGAGAAAAACCAAATCCTTAAAACTTTCGATCCAACACTCCAAGCTCATTAGTAACCCCCGTACACAAACCAAATATGCATTTCTACCATAAAACACGTTATGAACTTTCTCGCGTACTCGAGAATTCCCAAAAGATGTCAACTTGACCCTAGGTTGACCAAGTTATGAAACAAGTGTTACAACATGTTCCAACCAATATCTCGAAGCGGTTCAAAGGCGGATGTAGAATGAAAGAGATTGGCGGAACAAGTATATGAACATATTCTAGCTCAACAATGAAAATCATCGGAGATGGCTAAACTAGGTGGATGAAACAGGTTCGTGAATATGTTCGGGCAAGTCCTATAGCGACTAGGATTTGCGGGAATTATGGAGAGAACTTGGCGATTCAAGTATGAAAGATTCCTTGCCATATTTGTTGGGATTAGTAAGCCCTCGCTACACGTACAAAGAGCCGACTCAACAAGGTAAGAATCCAAATACAACACAAACTATATTACATGTCATTGACCGACTAGGAAAGGTGTTTTGTGTTAACGGACTGTGAAGCATCATTGTTATAAATGCCCGGGTCTTTCCAAGGGGAAGTTTGCGCACCCACAAAGAGAGAGAATTCGAATATTGAGCGATCAAAAGGCATATAAAGAATATTCAAGAAACCATGGTTGCGTCCTAGTACAAGAAGAAGGATTGAAGGAACTGTTTTACTGCATAATGTTCTCCAGTTCACAAGTCTAGATATCTTGTATTGGGTTTGTCCTATCAAATTGTATCTTTATCTGCTTATTAAGAAGCATAAACATTGATACAAACCATTGTAACTTCAAGTAGGAGTTTACTACTTGAAGATAGCTTGCTGGTCAGAGTTTGGGTAGCAAGGCTGTTGTAGGAAAGAATCATGGATGATTTACATAGATCTAGGTTAGAATCTTACCCCAATGAAGAAACTTGATATCCTTTGAAATCCCTTTAATCCGAGCTCTAAAGCTTCTAAAACGGGTTTGGAATGAATGAGGTTCGAATTAGGAAAAACCCTATTTATCGGCGAAAAAGGAAACCACTTAAGTTTCGAAAACCCACGGTGTGCGGGAATCCACGCGCGTGTGACTCCGCCCGTACACCCATACTCGTAGGTGCGGTCCAAGCCTAACTTTCAAAGTCTAGCACTGCCGCGAACCAACTCATGCGAGAAGTGGACATACGGGTGCGAGCTTTGGCTCGCATGTGCGGTGCACTGAACCAGAAAAACCAAAATCCTTAAAACTTTCGATCCAACACTCCAAGCTCATTAGTAACCCCCAGACACAAACCAAATATGCATTTCTATCATAAAACACGTTATGAACTTTCTCGCGTACTCAGAATTCCCAAAAGATGTCAACTTGACCCTAGGTTGACCAAGTTATGAAACAAGTGTTACAACATGTTCCAACCAATATCTCGAAGCGATTTCGAAAGGCGGATGTAGAATGAAAGAGATTGGCGGAACAAGTATATGAACATATTCTAGCTCAACAATGAAAATCATCGAGAGATGGCTAAACTAGGTGGATGAAACGGGTTCGTGAATATGTTCGGGGCAAGTCCTATAGCGACTAGGATTTGCGGAATTATGGAAAGAACTTGGCGATCCAAGTATGAAAGATTCCTTGCCATATTTGTTGGGATTAGTAAGCCTGCTACACGTACAAAGAGCTGACTCAACAAGGTAAGAATCCAAATACAACACAAACCATATTACATGTCATTGACCGACTAGGAAAGGTGTTTTGTGTTAACGGACCTGTGAAGCATCATTGTTATAAATGCCCGGTCTTTCCAAGGGGAAGTTTGCGCACCCACAAAGAGAGAATTCAGAATATTGAGCGATCAAAAGGCATATAAAGAATATTCAAGAAACCATGGTTGCGTCCACTAGTACAAGAAGAAGGATTGAAGGAAGCTATTTTCTTGCATAATGTTCTCCGGTTCACAAGTCTAGATATCTTGTATTGGGTTTGTCCTATCAAATTGTATCTTTATCCGCTTATTAAGAAGCATAAACATTGATACAAACCATTGTAACTTCAAGTAGGAGTTTACTACTTGAAGATAGCTTCTTCGGGTCGAGTTTGGGTAGCAAGACATTTGTAGGAAAGAATCATGGATGATTTACATAGATCTAGGTTAGAATCTTACCCCAATGAAGAAACTTGATATCCTTTGAAATCCCTCTAATCAGAGCTCAAAGCTTCTAAAACGGGTTTGGAATGAATGAGGTTCGAATTAGGAAAAAACCTATTTATCGGCGAGGTGCGGAAACCACTTAAGTTTCGAAAACCCACGGTGCGGGAATCCACACCGCGGGTGTGACTCCGCCCACAGTACACCCATACTCGTAGGTGCGGTCCAAGCCTAACTTTCAAAGTCCCACTTTTGCGAACCAACTCATGCGAAGTGGACATGCGGGTGCGAGCTTTGGCTCGCAAGTGCGGTACCACTGAACCAGAAAAACCAAAATCCTTAAAACTTTCGATCCAACACTCCAAGCTCATTAGTAACCCCCAGACACAAACCAAATATGCATTTCTATCATAAAACACGTTATGAACTTTCTCGCGTACTCAGAATTCCCAAAAGATGTCAACTTGACCCTAGGTTGACCAAGTTATGAAACAAGTGTTACAACATGTTCCCAACCAATATCTCGAGAAGCGGTTCAAGGCGGATGTAGAATGAAAGAGATTGGCGGAACAAGTATATGAACATATTCTAGCTCAACAATGAAAATCATCGGAGATGGCTAAACTAGGTGGATGAAACGGGTTCGTGAATATGTTCGGAGGCAAGTCCTATAAAGCTAGGATTTGCGGAATATGGAAAGAACTTGGCGATCCAAGTATGAAAGATTCCTTGCCATATTTGTTGGGATAAGCTTGCTACACGTACAAAGAGGCGACTCGGTAAGAATCCAAATACAACACAAACCATATTACATGTCATTGTGCCAGCTAGGAAAGGTGTTTTGTGTTAACGGACTGTGAAGCATCATTGTTATAAATGCCTGTGTCTTTCCATAATATTGAGCGATCAAAAGGCATATAAAGAATATTCAAGAAACCATGGTTGCGTCCTAGTACAAGAAGAAGGATTGAAGGAGCTTGTTTCTTGCGTAATGTTCTGCCGATTCACAAGTCTAGATATCTTGTATTGGGTTTGTCTATCAAATTGTATCTTTAAAAAGATAAACATTGATACAAACCATTGTAACTTCAAGTAGGAGTTTACTACTTGAAGATAGCTTCTTCAGTCGAGTTTGGGTAGCAAGGTACAGTGTAGGAAAGAATCATGATGATTTACATAGATCTAGGTTAGAATCTTACCCCAATGAAGAAACTTGATATCCTTTGAAATCCCTCTAATCCGAGCTCTAAAGCTTCTAAAACGGGTTTGGAATGAATGAGGTTCGAATTAGGAAAGAGAAACCACTTAAGTTTTCGAAAACCCACGAGTGCGGGAATCCACACGCAGCGTGACTCCGCCCCTGTACACCCATATCGTAGGTGCGGTCCAAGCCTAACTTTCAAAGTCTAGCATGACTGCGCGAACCAACTCATGCGAAGTGGACATGCGGGTGCGAGCTTTGGCTCACAAGTGCGGTGCAGAACCCCGAGAAAAACCAAAATCCTTAAAACTTTCGATCCAACACTCCAAGCTCATTGGTAACCCCCGACACAAACCAAATATGCATTTCTATCATAAAACACGTTATGAACTTTCTCGTACTCGTTCCCCAAAAGATGTCAACTTGACCCCGAGGTTGACCAAGTTATGAAACAAGTGTTACAACATGTTCCAACCAATATCTCGCCGGTTCAAAGGCGGATGTAGAATGAAAAAGAAAGAACAAGTATATGAACATATTCTAGCTCAACAATGAAAATCATCGAGATGGCTAAACTAGGTGGATGAAACGGGTGAATATGTTCGGGGGCAAGTCCTTGCCACTAGGATTTGCGGAAATTATGGAAAGAACTTGGCAGTCAGTATGAAAGATTCCTTGCCATATTTGTTGGGATTAGTAAGCACTACACGTACAAAGAGTCGACTCAACAAGGTAAGAATCCAAAATACAACACAAACCATATTACATGTCATTGTTGACCGAGCTAGAAAGGTGTTTTGTGTTAACGGACACCGTGAAGCATCATTGTTATAAATGCCCACGTGTCTTTCCAAGGGAAGTTTGCGCACCCACAAAGAGAGAATTCAGAATATTGAGCGATCAAAAGGCATATAAAGAATATTCAAGAAACCATGGTTGCGTCCCTAGTACAAGAAGAAGGATTGAAGGAACTCGTTTTCTGCATAATGTTCTCCGTTCACAAGTCTAGATATCTTGTATTGGGTTTGTCCTATCAAATTGTATCTTTATCTCGCTTATTAAGAAGCATAAACATTGATACAAACCATTGTAACTTCAAGTAGAGTTTACTACTTGAAGATAGCTACCAGTCGAGTTTGGGTAGCAAGGTCATTGTAGGAAAGAATCATGGATGATTTACATAGATCTAGGTTAGAATCTTACCCCAATGAAGAAACTTGATATCCTTTGAAATCCCTCTAATCCGAGCTCTAATGTCACACCCTAATCTTGATCAGGGTGTGATGGGCACCCGACCCCGTAACCGAAGCCGAGCGAACCCGCTGACCATTACTACGTGCCGAAATTTTTTTTTTTTCCTTTGAACCTTTAAAGCAAACATATTTAATAGGATTACTCATACACAATAAAACTCTTTCGTTGCTTTTAAATCAAATAAAATATATAATCGTACAAAGCTCGTATCGTTATACAACCGGGTTCCCATAACTCACGACTACCGCAAAGTCTCTAACTACGGACAATACATCATAGCATAGCACGCCGACTCGACACACTCGAGCAATTGAGCTGCCAACTTTGTCGAAACATCTTTTATCTCACGTTATCCGTCCGGAGGAGTACACCAGTACGGCATGTACGCCCCAGGAGGGTCGATGATTTAATAGTTGTACCGAGTATGTAAGACATGAAATGGAAATAACATAGTAAGAACCGTAGAGCACATCATGTAAGGGGAGAGAGTATATCATGCATCCGAGGCGTATCACGTGTAGAACCGTGACTCGTGCATGAGTAATA
>NW_026713667.1:0-34398 GCF_029784015.1 Lycium ferocissimum | reverse complement strand
ACACACACTTCACACGGCCATATACTACATACACAACCTTCATTCAAACATACCATATTTCATGATTTTCATCCATTTTAGCATACTACAACATGCATACAACCTTTATAACACATAAAACATGATTGATTCTTACCTTTCTTCTTCCACCTCACAAGTAGTCTAGGGTTTCCAAGGATGAAAACGGATGGTTGGATGACCCGAATAACACTTCCACGTTACTTAGGGACCTCAAAATAGTGGGTTTACATCAAGGAAATAATTTTGGGATGGCTTGAATTGAAATTGGTTTTTGCTCCTCCTTGGCCGAACCCTCTTTCTTCTTCAACTTCTTGGTCTTTTTTTTTCTAAGTGTTGTCGAAATGAGATGAATGAAGTAGTGATCATCTTTTGTGCTTATAATATGAAGTGCACAAGTTGTCCTGGCCCACACCATGTGTCGGAGCAATAAGAATTGAACACAAATTGTTTGGGCCATTTCAATAACCACACGGCCACAAGGAAAAATAATGCATGATTTCCAACTTTCATTTATTCCATTTTTCGTCCCAAATTTTCTAAGTGTTTCATGCCAACAAATTCATGCACAACTTATGTCTTAAAAATAAAATCGAAGGTCAAAAGTCTCGACTTTGTGTCCCGGAATAGTTTTGTCCTTAACTTATCATAGTTAAACCGGATTGTCCCAATGTACAAAATACGGGATATAACAGCTATGCTCAACAAGTGATAAGTAAGTGTCTGAAGATTAAAGGTTAAGCGAATCAGAGAATACATGTTTCATTGATGTAATACCCTGGGATTTCGGGCTATGGCTTGTGCCGCTCGACATATGTGAGTAGTCCCCGGGAATTTCAGTCATATTCGAGTATGTATATAAAGAGCTCATTTTATAAAGAAGATGAAGTTCCAAAATGATTTCAGACGTTGTGTGTGGCAAAAGAGGCTATGGGCTAGTGCCACATGATTATGAAATTGAGTACATGAAGCTAGTTAAAATTGATTAGTACTTAAGCGAATTGAGATCTAGAAAATAATTATGTGTCTAATTTGTTAAATGGGAGACTGTAGTGGAAGACAAAAATTAGTTAAGATTGTTAGATAAATATTATGTGGGTATAATCCACATGTGCCATGTATAAGTAGGCTGCAAGTAGACTAATTGCACTCAAAGGGTGAGGTGTCACCTTAAGTGACCACTCCTAAAACGAAATCACCATCTATTTACACTCGTAAAGATGGAAATACGTCTTTCAGTACATAATTTCATGGTCTTAGCCTTATTTACATATGAAATGAGATGTATAATGTGATAATTTCTCTAAGCAACAGAGAAACATGCGTTTCAGTACCTTCATATCAACGTGACTTCCAATTTTTAAGGACGCAGAGTATAATTTTTTCTCAAGAACAACATTCATGTTTTGCTCACTAGTTCGATCTCATTGTTTGATTTTGTCGTGTTATTGAATTCGGGCTTTCTTAGAAGTGAAGTAAGGTTTAAGAAGAGTAATTCTTGGAATTTAAGGTAATAATTCTCCTCTCTTGATATATTTAAGTTATTCCAGGGCATAGCTAAATTGTGAGATAAGAACTACGGAATTAATGGCGAAAATCGGATAAGTTGTTGTTGATGTTGTTATCATGTGGGCTGTTTGGTGATTTTTATGAGTTATTTTGTGGTCTTGAAAGTCATCTGGGAATTGGCTGTAGTTATAGCTGTTGTTGTACTATGTATATACGAATATAAAGAAGTGTATACAAGCGTTGGTATACGAATGTATATTAGGCTGTTTTGAGTTTATAATTGTGTTGTTTGTGCTTGAAAGTTAAAGGAGGTAAATGGAGGTTGTTGTTGATGTTTTTTATATTATTTATTGAGTTAGCGATGGCTATGAGATAGGGGAAATGTTGCCCGACTCTTTTTTTTTAAGACTAGTTATCATTGATATACCTCGTATATTAGTATTCATTGAGTTAATGGACATACTGTCATTGTTTAGGTTGAAGTGCTATTTAAGGTGAGTTCATTATTAAGTGTGTATTGGAAACAAGAGTTATGTTAAGGCTAACCTTTTCTTCATTCTTTTGGCATGGTCTATATGGAAACAAAATGTAACCAAATGTTCCTCATAATGACTCTATTCCTAGATGTGTTAAGAGCTTATGTCTTTGTTTCCCATATGCTGATGTTGATCATGTCTTGAGTTCCTAAGTCCCAAAGGGGAATATATATAAGGTTTCATGTTTTGTATACATTTTCACAAGGATTCTAAGTCCCGAAAGGGGCGTATGATAATAATAAGATGCTCTTACCAAGGTAGGAAGGTAACAACTAGAAAGTCACTCCGGAGGGAGTTTCGAGTTTCATAAGTGTTGTCATGCATCATCTATACATATATATTTATATACTTATGCATCATGATATTATGGGCCCTGGGAAGGGCTATGGCGTTATATACGCAAACCACCTGATCAGCTGGTATATGATGATTATGATGCCCGAAGGGGCCGATATGATATGATGCCCGATGGGGAAGTGAATGGGTAAAGGTATATATGCATATATGATATATATGTTTTCAAGAGATTATCTTTCATACTCATGGCTCTTAGTGACAGGTTACAGTTCAGGTTGATTCTCGCATCCCTTCTGATTCATATCGTATTTATTATGTCTTCTTGCTTCCTTACATATTCAGTATATTTTCCTTACTGACACCCCTTTGTCCGGGGGGGCGTCATTCACGCCGGCAGGCTACATAGGACAGATCGACGACTTGCCCCGTAGATAGGACTTGATATCAGCTGATTGGTGAGCTCCTTTTTATTCGGAGTTTCCAGGTCTATGTGGAGTCTTTCTTTTGTGTTGTAGACACGATGGGTAGGCCGGGGCCCTGTCCCGTCGATGATTCAATTATACTTCTCTAGAGGCTTATAGAAGAGTCTTGTTTATAGTGTACAGTGTGATAGCCTTGCCAGCTTGTATATACCTATTTTGTTATTATCGGTTTTGTACGATCATTGCAGCCTCGTTAGCTTGCTCAATTATTTATATATGTTCTAGGTGCGTGGGCCCAGCTCAGACGTGGTAGTCAGTGTTTATGTTTATCCAGGTTGTGGCCTTGTCAGCCGGTTGGTATTGTCTATTTGCAGGTAGGCCCTATTGGCTTAAATTGAGGGTTATGCCTCCGGAGTTGCAGGTATAAAGTGGTTCGCTCGGGCCGAGTATGGCACCGGGTGCTGGTTATGCCTCTCCGTATTTTAGGCGGGCACAAAGGCGCGTGAGTTCAGGCACTCGGGCTAGTTAGCGGCTATTGCGCCTCCATAATTTGCGAGCAATATATTTGATCGACCTATTAATTTCATACCGGGTCAGAGTTTCGGGTTCTTAGTATAGTGGTGATTTCGGCCAGATGAGACCAGCTTTACCACGATGTACTCAGTATGGTAGGCTACATTTCGGACAGTGCCGCTTATGTTCAAATCCTTGTTATGCTTGCAGCCAGACAAACCATGTGATTCGTGATTATCCATCGAGAGGTGGTAGAGGTATGGTTCAGCCCACAGGGTCCGCAGCTGGTTCTTCATCATCTGTACACCCTCTAGGGTAGAGTTCACAGATACCAGCAGGTCATGGTAGAGGTAGAGGGGGAGCATCTACTTCGAGCAATCCTCAGAACCACATCTATGCACTGGCTGGGTGACAGGATCTCGAGTCTTCACCGATGTGGTTACAGGTATATTATTAGTATATTCTCATGACGTATATGCATTCATTTATCCATGTTCAACATTGTCGTATGTTACTCCTTATATTGCAGGTTGGTTTTGTTATATCCCGTATTTTGCACATTCGGAAAATTTGGACATAATGGTGATTTGTAAGAATAGGGATCTATTTTGATCTTATTTGGCGGGTATGTTGTTACTTATGGAAAACATTGACACGAGAACATCGGAGACGGCCAAGGGCGAAATTGAAATTTCGGAAGTTAGTTTCAAATTACAAAACAAGGTTGGTGATTAATTGGGCTCAAAAAAAAATAAGAAAAAGAGGCCCAAAAGAGGAGGTGGCCGGCCATGAGGCCATGGCCCAAGTCCATGGAAATTATTCCATGTGACAAATTAATAAGAGGGAGCATTATATATTAATCAAGAAGCTTCAAGAAATTAAAAGAGAAATCAAGAAGAAAAAGAAAAAGGCCTTCGGCCGAAAAAAGGAGAAGAGAGAAAGAAAGGAGAAAATTTTGGAGCTTCAATCCTGGTTCCATAATTGTAATCTCTACATATTCTTAGCAAGCTCAAAGTGCTCTTCAAGGTGATATAATTATCTAGGCAAGAAAGAGGTTGTGGAGACAAGAAGAAGCTAGTGGAAGAGGTAAGAATCTTGTTCTTTGTGTTATGGAAGATGTATGTATGTTATAATGATTGGAATGGAAGGTTTATGTGTTGTAGTATGCTTAAATGGATGAAATTCATGAAGGAAGGAAATATTGCATGTGGCCGTGACCACAAGTAGCAGGCGTGTGTGTGTGTGTGTGTTATGTATGTCGTGTTGTGTTGTGTTGTGTTGTGTTGTGTTGTGTTGTGTGTTGGTTGTTGTTGTGAAGTGTAGGGAAGATGGAAATTCATGAAAAAAATATATATGCATGTGGGAAGTTGGCCGTGTAGTATAGGGTATGGTAAGGTGTGGTGTATGTTGATAATTGGAAGCTTTTATGTATTGAAAAGTAATGATCTTGCATGGATAGCATGTAATGGTAGTAGAATGATGTCGTTAGAAAATATATTGTAAGGTTGTTATTGTGTTCATTGAAGTTGGAGGGCTTTGAAGAAAGTAGTAAATAGAAATCATGCATCTTGAATGGAATATGGGAATTGCTAGTATGATTGTTGAATTATGTTAATAGTTTGGCCGGGTTTGAATTCCCGGATTGTGGATCGTGGAGAATTAGGCTATGTTGAATGTTGAGGATGGTATGTTTACAGAGGAAATGCTTTGAAATTTCGGTAGCCAAGTATTTCTTTAAGATTCTAACCCTAAGAATCCTAATGAGAGTTTTGGTAAACATGACCAATTTGCAGATTTTGACGAGATTGCGACGCGAATTCGAATAGCTAAAGAAGCCGAAAGAGGTATGTAAGGTTTCCCCTTCCTTTCTTGGCATGTCTTAGACGTATAGGCTTGATTTCGCGCCTCGGGGACTTTCCTAACTCTAGAAATCCGCGACGAAAATAGTTACTATTCATTCGGAAGATTGAATCAAGAGTGCATGAATTGTGAAGGAAATGTCTACATATCCTAGAACTTGCATAATTAAGACCCGATTACCCTAAAGCTCTCATAAGTAATGTCATGACACGTACTATACGTAAATTGTGTACGCCGCCTCATTCGACCCGAGGTGGGCCCAATATTCCCGGATTTTCCCTATTGCTCCGTTTGACTCATTTTGGAGTAGAGTCCAAAGGGAACCTGTGATCCTTGTTTCGATTATCAAACGACAAGTAGTGAACTGTCTTAATAGAAATATGTCTATGATGACCATGATAACGATGATGCTAAGGAAGAGAATATGTCCACGATAAGTAAGACATAAATGGTTCCATGACTGAGAATCCTAAGCTAAGGACCCTATATGAATGTGAAAGTATTAAATTAACTTTTGTGATATCCATGATTCCACCCTATGTTTCCTTCAACACTATTCCTTGTTGATAGTTTCACCTTATCATACTCGTTCCCTCAAGGTGAGACGAAGCGACCACGATTGTTCCATAGTGTAATCGGAGGTTTCCGACCTTACGTCACTCCGATAAAGTTATAGCTTTTACTTGGGCTCTTATGCATGCTTAAGTTAAGGCGTTATACCGTGCCTATACGGCCGGCATGTCACCGCCACGGCGGCAGCCATTGGATGATTATACCGCGCCTAGATGGCCGGGCATGTCACCGCTTATGCGGATCGCGATGTATATGCCGGTCTAGAGGAGGGCGGGCACGACCACCACTAGTGGGCGGCACGAGACAATTACCCCGGACGCGGGAGGCCCGGACGCGGGCTAACGATGTTATGTGACTCAGACAGGCTATGATGCCTTATGTAATGTAGACAGAGTATGTATGTATGTAAAGATAAAGGTAAGCATGCGTGATTCCGCCCTCAAGGGCAGACAGCTACAGCCATGTTTTTATTTATATCTTTAGTATTGTTTCCTTATATTACTGTTCCTATTCCGTCTTATTATCATGTTATGATTTATGCCTTACATACTCGGTACATTATCGTACTGACGTCCCTTCTTGTGGACGCTGCGTTTCATGCCGCGCGAGTCGGCGGACAGGGCGGACTTGATCGTTAGAGCTCTACCACCGTACACGACGGCGCTCCGGTTGTCCCGGAGCCTCACTTCGTGGTACTCTTTTGTGTATATATTTTCGGGCACGACAGTACTCGGCCCTTTCTAGGTATAAGTGTATTATGTCTAGAGGCTCGTAGACAGATATGTTCAGTCAGTTATGTACAGTTAAATATGGGGTATTTTGGCATCTTAACGCCGTTGTATGAAGCGGTAGCAAAGCTAGCTAGTTTATGTTCATAATGACGCCTATCGATGTTAATGTTCAGTTTGAAAAAAAATATGGCACTGTTTATACGACTTGCTAAGAGGTACAGATACAATGATAGGTAAGGGGTGCTCGGTACAAGTATCGGGTACTCGTCACGGCCCCTAGACGGGTCGTGACAAAGTGGTATCAGAGCAGTTCGGTCCTAGGGGTTTGTCTACGAGCCGTGTCCAGTAGAGTCTTGTTTATGGGTGTGTAGCGCGCCACACTTATAAACGAGGAGGCTACGGCTGGCATTTAGGAAATATGACCTTCTTTGCATTCCAAGATCGTGCGATAGAGCTATGCTACCAGGTTTCCATATTCCTTTCCTAATCCTATGTTATGGTTTCAGTAATGCCGCTGAAGAGGAAAGCTACAGCAGCCCAGAAGGGCAAGACGGTGGCTGAGAAAAGAGTTACACGGGAGCCGCCAACGGAGTTAGAGGAAGGTGAGTCCCATAACGAGGCTCCTCCTCCGACTTTTCATGCTCCCCCCGTGACAGCAGGGCAGAGAGAGGTCCCAGCTCCAGCCCCAGCACCACCGGGTCCCCCGCCCGCAGCTCTGGGCCAGCAGGTGGCAGAGGCCATCCCGCCATCGACCCGGCTAGTTGCCGCACGGGTTCGGCCGGCGAGATACGGACCGGGGGATAAGACGGTAAGCGCAAGGGCCGGAGATTTCATTGCTCTAAAACCTCCGGAGTTCTACGGTTCGAAACCAGAAGAAGACCCGCAGAATTTCATAGACGAGATGTTAAGGACACTGAGAATAATACACGCTTCAGATACAGAGTCAGTGGAATTGGCATCGTACAGATTGCGGGACGTAGCAGTTTTGTGGTATAATAGCTGGATATTATCGAGGGGAGCAAATGCCCCTCCCCCGGTTTGGCAGGAGTTTACGGAGGCGTTTCTGCGACATTTCTTACCGCCGGAGGTTCGACGAGCTCGAGCTGATATGTTTCTGAACCTTAAACAGGGAAATATGAGCGTCAGGGAGTATAGTCTCCGCTTCAACTCGTTAGCCAGGTATGCCCCAGCCATGATAGCTGATATGGGAGATCATATACACCGATTCGTGAGTGGGTTGGGGCCACACTTAATCAAGGAGTGTTTGACGGCTTCACTCCAGGATGGGATGACCATTGCCCGTATCCAAGCCCATGCTCAAAACCTGGAGGAGCGACATCAGTTAGGAAAAAGGGAGCATTATTTGGAAAGGAGTTCTAGAAAAAGGGGCAGGTCTTTTGGGACCAAGAGTGAGTATGGGGGAGGGCAGGCACAGCAGTATTCCAGGTATTCAAGCCAATCGGCAGCCAGTGCACCTCCTCGATTTGCAGACGAGGGATTTGACCGCCCTAGTTACTCGAGACAAGACCAGAATTCGGGGAATTTGGGTTCTCGATTTGAAGGAGCATCCAGACAGGAGAGACGACCAGTTCCACGATGTCCCCAGTGCACAAAATTACATTCTGGTCCGTGTCGTCAAGGTACGAATGCTTGTTATGTTTGCGGACAGATTGGGCACCTGATGCGTGAATGCCCGTTTGCGACTGGTAGCGGCAGGGGCCAGCCCGCAGGGACGACGGCGGGATCTTTTTCATCTGTGCACCCTCCTGGACAGACTTCCCGTGCCCCAACGACGGTCGTGGCCGAGGCAGAAGAGGGCACCGTGCCTATGCATTGACTGAACGGCAGGACCCTGAGCCTTCCGCAGACGCGGCCACAGGTACTTTTCGGCCCCTTCTATGATATGCGTGTCAGTTGATTTGGATTCTATTTTATTCTACGCCGCCTTTGCATTGCTAAACATATTAAGAATTCGGAGGGTAGAACTGTAAATAAAGGAGAAGATGTGTTACGTGGGCGTTTTGCAAACTGCTAAGACCCCAACTCGTTCCATATTATGGGATATGAGTTGTGCGAGGGAACGGAGGTGAAGATACTAACGCTAAGACGCTGAAATGCATTAAAGTTTCAAGGTTAAGCGTGCTAGGGTGAGAGCAATTTCACGATGGGTGACCCCCTGGGAAATACGCTGAAAATTCCACAAATGTGGGAACAAGAGACGACTGTAAAATTAGATAGCCTAGAGTAAATTACAGTGTGTGGAGTGGTTAGGGACCCTATAAAGGTCAGGTAGGCGGAGACGGACTAGACTAGCAGAAGGGGCGGACATGTTGGACCAAAAATGGGTTATGACGATTCAAGGACCAACAAGAGGGACTTGCGAGCGCAGAGCCAGCGTTCGGAGTTAAATCAATTGGCCTGTAACTTGAAGGCAACCTAAGCTCCTGGAATAGGTACGTTGAGCGATAAGTGAGATATCTACGAAGGAGACCTTCCCGAATTATTATAATGCATCATGAGGCCAGTCTAACATTCGAGGACGAATGTTCTAAAGGGGGGGAGGATGTTATATCCCGTATTTTGCACATTCGGGAAATTTGGACATAATGGTGATTTGTAAGAATAGGGATCTATTTTGATCTTATTTGGCGGGTATGTTGTTACTTATGGAAAACATTGACACGAGAACATCGGAGACGGCCAAGGGCGAAATTGAAATTTCGGAAGTTAGTTTCGGAAATTACAAAACAAGGTTGGTGATTAATTGGGCTCAAAAAAAAAATAAGAAAAAGAGGCCCAAAAGAGGAGGTGGCCGGCCATGAGGCCATGGCCCAAGTCCATGGAAATTATTCCATGTGACAAATTAATAAGAGGGAGCATTATATATTAATCAAGAAGCTTCAAGAAATTAAAAGAGAAATCAAGAAGAAAAAAAAAAGGCCTTCGGCCGAAAAAAAAGAGAAGAGAGAAAGAAAGGAGAAAAATTTTGGAGCTTCAATCCTTGGTTCCATAATTGTAATCTCTACATATTCTTAGCAAGCTCAAAGTGCTCTTCAAGGTGATATAATTATCTAGGCAAGAAAGAGGTTGTGGAGACAAGAAGAAGCTAGTGGAAGAGGTAAGAATCTTGTTCTTTGTGTTATGGAAGATGTATGTATGTTATAATGATTGGAATGGAAGGTTTATGTGTTGTAGTATGCTTAAATGGATGAAATTCATGAAGGAAGGAAATATTGCATGTGGCCGTGACCCACAAGGGCAGGCCGTGTGTGTGTGTGTGTGTTATGTATGTCGTGTTGTGTTGTGTTGTGTTGTGTTGTGTTGTGTTGTGTTGTGTTGTGTGTTGGTTGTTGTTGTGAAGTGTAGGGAAGATGGAAATTCATGAAAAAAATATATATGCATGTGGGAAGTTGGCCGTGTAGTATAGGGTATGGTAAGGTGTGGTGTATGTTGATAATTGGAAGCTTTTATGTATTGAAAAGTAATGATCTTGCATGGATAGCATGTAATGGTAGTAGAATGATGTCGTTAGAAAATATATTGTAAGGTTGTTATTGTGTTCATTGAAGTTGGAGGGCTTTGAAGAAAGTAGTAAATAGAAATCATGCATCTTGAATGGAATATGGGAATTGCTAGTATGATTGTTGAATTATGTTAATAGTTTGGCCGGGTTTGAATTCCCGGATTGTGGATTGTGGAGAATTAGGCTATGTTGAATGTTGAGGATGGTATGTTTACAGAGGAAATGCTGCCGAAATTTCGGTAGCCAAGTATTTCTTTAAGATTCTAACCCTAAGAATCCTAATGAGAGTTTTGGTAAACATGACCAATTTGCAGATTTTGACGAGATTGCGACGCGAATTCGGAATAGCTAAAGAAGCCGAAAGAGGTATGTAAGGTTTCCCCTTCCTTTCTTGGCATGTCTTAGACGTATAGGCTTGATTTCGCGCCTCGGGGACTTTCCTAACTCTAGAAATCCGCGACTGAAAATAGTTACTATTCATTCAGTAAGATTGAATCAAGAGTGCATGAATTGTGAAGGAAATGTCTACATATCCTAGAACTTGCATAATTAAGACCCGATTACCCTAAAGCTCTCATAAGTAATGTCATGACACGTACTATACGTAAATTGTGTACGCCGCCTCATTCGACCCGAGGTGGGCCCAATATTCCCGGATTTTCCCTATTGCTCCGTTTGACTCATTTTGGAGTAGAGTCCAAAGGGAACTTGTGATCCTTGTTTCGATTATCAAACGACAAGTAGTGAACTGTCTTAATAGAAATATGTCTATGATGACCATGATAACGATGATGCTAAGGAAGAGAATATGTCCACGATAAGTAAGACATAAATGGTTCCATGACTGAGAATCCTAAGCTAAGGACCCTATATGAATGTGAAAGTATTAAATTAACTTTTGTGATATCCATGATTCCACCCTATGTTTCCTTCAACACTATTCCTTGTTGATAGTTTCACCTTATCATACTCGTTCCCTCAAGGTGAGACGAAGCGACCACGATTGTTCCATAGTGTAATCGGAGGTTTCCGACCTTACGTCACTCCGATAAAGTTATAGCTTTTACTTGGGCTCTTATGCATGCTTAAGTTAAGGCAGTTATACCGTGCCTATACGGCCGGGCATGTCACCGCTACGGCGGCAGCCATTGGATGATTATACCGCGCCTAGATGGCCGGGCATGTCACCGCTTATGCGGACTGCGATGTATATACTGGTCCTAGAGGGCGGCACGACCACCACTAGTGGGCGGCACGAGACAATTACCCCGGACGCGGGAGGCCCGGGACGCGGGCTAACGATGTTATGTGACTCGACAAAGTGCTATGATGCCTTATGTAATGTAGACAGAGTATGTATGTATGTAAAGATAAAGGTAAGCATGCGTGATTCCGCCCTCAAGGGCAGACAGCTACAGCCATGTTTTTATTTATATCTTTAGTATTGTTTCCTTATATTACTGTTCCTATTCCGTTTTATTATCATGTTATGATTTATGCCTTACATACTCGGTACATTATCGTACTGACGTCCCTTCTTGTGGACGCTGCGTTTCATGCCGCGCAGGTCAGCAGACAAAGCGGACTTGATCGTTAGAGCTCTACCAGCCGTACACGACAGCGCTCCAGTTGTTCCGGAGCCTCACTTCGTGGTACTCTTTTGTGTATATATTTTCGGGCACGACGTGCCTCGGCCCTTTCTAGGTATAAGTGTATTATGTCTAGAGGCTCGTAGACAGATATGTTCAGTCAGTTATGTACAGTTAAATATGGGGTATTTTGGCATCTTAACGCCGTTGTATGAAGCGGTAGCAAAGCTAGCTAGTTTATGTTCATAATGACGCTGCTGATGTTAATGTTCAGTTTGAAAAAAAATATGGCATTGTTTATACGACTTGCTAAGAGGTACAGATACAATGATAGGTAAGGGGTGCTCGGTACAAGTATCGGGTACTCGTCACGGCCCCTAGACGGGTCGTGACAGGTTTGTGGTAAAACCTGAGTCGATTAAACCTTTCGAAGTATCTACACCCGTTGGTGATCCAAAGGATAGCTAGACGGGTGTATGATCCAGTGATAGCTAGACGGGTGTACAAAAATTGTGTGGTTATAGTCTGTGATCATCATACTATAGCAGACTTGATTGAGTTAAATATGGTAGACTTTGGTGTTATTATGGGTATGGATTGGTTAGCTTCTTTTTTATGCCATTGTTGATTGTAGAATGAAAATAGTTCGTTTCCAGTTTTCGGAAGAACCAGTTCTAGAGTGGAAGGGTAATACAAAGATCTCCGAGAGGTAGATTTATTTCCTATCTTAAGGCAAGGAAGATGATTGCAGAAGGTTGTATTTACCATTTAGTTCGAGTTCAAGATACAGAAGCAAAGTCGCCGACTCTTCAATCTATTCCAATAGTTAATGAATTTTTTGTATGTTTTCCCAGACGAGCTTCCAAGCCTTCCACCAGAATGGGAGATTGATTTCGCCATTAATGTGTTACCATATACGAAGCCAATATCTATCCCTCCTTATAGAATGGCTCTTGCATAATTGAAGGTGTTAAAGGAGCAGTTGAAGGATTTACTTGAGAAAGGCTTTATTAGGCCTACATCGTCACCTTAGGGAGCACCTCTGCTGTTTGTAAGAAACAAAGATGGCTCCTTGAAAATGTGTATCGATTACAGACAGCTGAATAAGGTGACGATAAAGAGCAAGTATCCACTTCCACATTGATGATTTATTTTATAGTTGTACGGCGCCAAATGGTTCTCAAAGATAGATTTGAGATCAGTGTACCACTAGGTGAGAGTTAGAGAGAAGGACATTCCGATGATGGCGTTTAGAACTAGATATGGTCATTTTGAGTTTCGAGTAATGTCGTTCGAGTTGACTAATGCACCAGCGGTATTCATGGATTTGATGAATAGTGTATTCAGGCTTGTCTTGGATTCTTTTGTGATCGTGTTTATCTATGATATTATGGTATATTCTTGATCTGAGATAGAGCATGCAGATCATCTACGTGCTGTCCTTAGAATTCTTCAAGCTCGAAAGTTGTATGCAAATTTCTCAAAATGTGAATTTTGATTGAATTCAGTGACTTTTCTGGGGCACATTATTTCAGCTGATGGTATTCGGGTGGATGCCTAAAAGATTGAAGCTGTAATGACTTGGCCGAGATCTACAACATCTACTGAAGTTCGTAGTTTTCTAGGTTTGGCCTATTATTACAGAAGATTTGTAGAAGGTTTTTCTTCTATCTCCGAACCACCGATGAAGATGACTCGTAAATCGTTAAATTTCAATGGACGGATGCTTGTGAGAGTAATTTTCAGGAGTTGAAGAGCGGATTGACTTTGGCCCTGGTTCTAACACTTCTATAAGGATCGAAAGGCTATGTTATCTCTTGCGATGCTTTGGGTGCTGGATTAGGTTGTGTATTGATGCAGCACGATAAAGCTATTGCTTATGCTTTGAGGCAGTTGCAGAAACATGAGCAGAATTATCCAACCCATGATCTAGAGTTGGCTGTGGTAATTCATGCATTGAAGATGTTGAGACATTATTTGTATGGAATTCATGTTGATATTTATACAGACTGTAAGAGCCTCCAGTATATTTTTAAGCAAAAGGAGTTAAATTTGCGGCAAAGGCGATGGTTGGAACTATTGAAAGACTTTGATGTTAGCATCTTATATCATCCAAGGAAAGCAAATGTCGTAGCCGATGCTTTCAGCCTTAGATCCATGGGTAGCTTATGTGATGTCCAACCAGAGAAGAGGGAGTTAGCTCATGAGCTTCAACAGTTCGTTAGTTTGGGAGTTCGATTAATGGACTCGGGCAATACGGGAGTTACTATCCAGAATTCTGCTGTTTCATCTTTAGTAGTAGAGGTGAAATAGCGCCAATATGAGGATCCCATATTAATTCATTACAGAGATACACTTCCTTAAAAGAAAAAGGCACCATTTGAGATTTCTGCAAATGGAGTTCTCAGAAATCGAGATAGATTATGTGTTCCTGATATTGCAGGGTTACGTCGCCAGATTTTGGGGGAAACCCATTGTTACCATTATTCTGTTCATCCGAGAGAGACAAAGATGTATCATGATATTAAGTCAATTTATTGGGGGGAGGGAATGAAGAAAGACATAGCAGAGTTCATAGCTCAATGTCCTAATTGTCAGCCGGTAAAGATCGAGCAACAGAAGCCTGGGGGATTGTTACAAGCTATGGAAATTCTAACTTGGAAATGGGAAGTAATTAATATGGATTTCATTACAGGCTTGCCTCATTCTCAGCATAAGTATGATTCCATATGGGTAATTGCGGATACACTTACGAAATCAGCTCATTTTTGTCACGACCCAACCCCGTAGGCCGTGACTAGTACCCGACCTGGGCACCCAAGCATATCTATCAAACACTATTTCCCAGCATAACGAACGCGATCAAATATATATCAGAAGCCGATAAGGCTCTATTTCAAGTTTAGATAATTTCCAGAAAAATTCCGGCAGAGTTTCCTTTGTTTTATGGACTAACCAAAATAACCCTGCACACAGAAAATACCAACACAGGCCGCTCAGGGCCATCAAAATACCATATACATAAGCGGACCGGCCGCCGCCAACAGAATATCATATACATATGCGGACCGGCCGCCGCGGCGAATGGAATCGCCCCAACACAACAGATACCAACATAGTCATACAGGAGTAGGCACAACCCACAAAATATGTCCACAGACCTCTAGACAAACAGACAGAATCATATGACGGGACAGGGCCCCGCCGTACCCCAAATAGTGCAAATATACGTCAGAATATACATGACGAAAATATATACCGAAATATAAGCTCCGGACCGAAGGGAGCAATCCAAGACAGCAGAAAGTGTGTCCTACAGTGGAGGATCACCAACGTCTGTACCTGCGGGCATGAAACGCAGCCCCCGAAGAAAGGGGGTCGATGCATTTAAAGAAGTACTGAGTATGTAAAGCATAGAGTATAGAAACCCAAACCACAAACAAACTAAAGATACGGAGAGAAAACATCGGATTAGTATAACAAAATCTGTACTGAAAACATATGTACATAATGCCAATCAAAATCATGCATAACGCTCAGGAACGTGGTCACCACTCCGACGCTGGTGCCACAACACAGCATACTCCAGAAGGTTTCATATCTCCGAACATCTCCGAACATATCACATCATATCATCATACAAATCATACCGTAAGCCATATCACAAAGATAACTCCAGAACGGTAACCGGCCCTATGGCGAGGTCTCGGAAACCGTAACACAGCATACTACCGAATTTAATAGAAGGCGCACGATCACAAAACCGGCCCGGGAACCGGTGAACGGAGTCATATAAGGGCACGAGCAGAGTCGTGAGCAAACAATGCAGTTTATGAGTCAAAACAGCCTTTCAAAACTTGATTACCTCATACGTCAATTCATTAGTCAAACATAGTCAAATAATTACTTAGCACGGAAGTTTATTTCATAAAATATTTCCAAAGTGATACGTGTAGTTCCAAAACATAGCATAGAGTTTCATAAGGTTCAAAACGTTATTTCATAAGGGGCAAATTCAAAATCAAAGATTCTTTATCGCAACTTATTCAAAAAGAAGTTCTAGTAAGACAACTAAGGCATATCGGGGTTAGCGGGCCCACCTCGGGTCAAGTCGAGGTGGCAATCATAATTTATGGACGTTTCGGGTCTATGAGATCATACATAAAGATTTCAAAGTAAATCGATCACCTTCACATAGGATTCGGACATTTGGTTGCTTTCTAGCCAAAATAAGGTCATTAGGCTTCAATAGGATTGAATGAATAGTAGCCAACTTATAGATCGGATTTCGAGGAGCAGAATTGCTTCCGGGGTTCCGATATCAACCTAACATACTAAGACATGCCAAAAGAAGGAGTGGGAAGCTTTACATACCTTATAAACGTCGTATGCTCACCCAAAACTTAGATCCCGTTTCGTCCAGAATCTGCAAATGGTCAAAGTTACCAATTAGGCATCTTAAGGCTTAAGAGTTCACTTAACTTTGTTTTTGTCTACCGAAATTTCGGCAGCACTTCCCCTATATATATAACATCCCCGAGGCTTAACTCGGCTCAATACACATCAACAACAACAACCCACAATACCATAGACATCATAAGTCACAACAAAAATGAAGCTAACATCCATTTTCTTTATTCTACATAAAGCGACAACTTTCATCCGAACTTCACAATATAAAACTAATATCGACATTATCATATTCATTAACTAATTTAATATTATTCAAACATATTCCAATAACGTACCAAACGATATTCACAAATTCCAAATTTCCGCCAATTTCCATATTCTATCCGACTCTTCCATAAACACAACAAAGCTTCCAATTCGCATTGTTTTCCTCTTATACTTATTAACAACAATCATAATTCACATTTGGAACCTCATTTCTATACTTATATAAAAATCACATGAAAATTCCATAATTCTTCACACCAACATGTAACCAACTTAAATGCCAACTTAACTCGTTAAACATTCATTTGAGTTATAAATGTCACAACGACGCAATCCACAAGCTAAATAAAACATAAATCATCTCCTTTACCATAACCATGGCTCACGGCCACTTCCACACACACACACACACGCACGGTTGAAAACACACACACTCCAAAGCGACGGGATTCTCGTCTATTCTCCATCCTTATAATGTTCATACAAATTCCATAACACAAAAATGGCAAAATTCTTACCTTTTCTTGAAATTCCAATTTGTCGCAAACGTCGCTCTTACGCCAAACCAATTATATCACGTCGGAGGGCGTCTTGAACTTACTACGAATACAAGAAAGACAAGATTTTAGGATTGGAAACAAGGCAAGAAAAATTTTCTTTTTTTTTTCTATGGTTCGGCCGAAAGGGGCTGGTCTTCAATTTTTTTGATTTTGATTTTTCTTGAACATTCTATAGAAGGCATGGACATATATTCATCTCATTTAAGGTCATGTGATAATCACATGACCAATTAAAATGAGGCTTGGGCCTAGCCTTATGGCCGGCCACCCCCTTGAACTTGGGCCTCAATTTGTTCAATTTTTCTTGGCCCAATTCATTAACCGCTCGTTTTGTAATTTCCGAAACTAATTTCCAAAATTCCAAATTTGCCCTCGGCCTTCTCCGACATCTTACACCAATAATTTTCCATAAAACAACATAACATATTAACTAAAAATCACTTTGTTGCCTTGTAACATACAAGTCTTAATCATTTTCATAATTTCCAGTTATGCAAAAACACGGGACATAACAATTTTTTACCTGTCAGGACTACGTACTCAGCTGAAGATTATGCAAAGCTTTATATCAAGGAGATAGTATGACTCCATGGTGTTCCCGTATCCATTATCTCTGATAGAGGTGCATAGTTTATAGCTAATTTTTGGAAGTCTTTCCAAAATGGTTTAGGGACTCAGGTGAGTCTTAGCGTAACACTTCACCCCCAAATAGATGGACAAGATGAACATACCATTCAGACTCTTGAGGATATGCTACGGGCATGTGTGTTAGACTTTGGAGGTAGTTGGGATGATCACTTGCCGCTCATTGAGTTTGCATATAACAATAGTTATCATTCAGTATTCAGATGGCCCTGTATGAGGCTTTATACGGGCGAAAGTGTACATCACCAATTGGATGGTTCGAAGTAGGGGAGACCAAATTGATAGGGCCAGATTTGATCCAGCACCCGGTGGAGAAGGTCAAGCTTATTCAGGACCGATTATTCACGGCCCAAAATCGACAGAAGTCTTATGCAGAAAATCACCGACGAGACCTGGAGTTCCAAGTTGATGACTGGGTATTCTTGAAGGTGCCGTCGGTGAAGAGCGTCATGGGATTTGGTAAAAAGGGTAAGCTTAGTCCTCGATATATTGGGCCTTACAGGATTGTACACAAAGTGGGCCAGGTGGCATATGAGTTAGACGTACCTTCAGACTTGGAGTCAGTCCATCCGATTTTTCATGTATCAATGCTTCGCAAGTGCATTGGAGATCTTTCCAGATTTGTACCCATCGATGATGTTCAGGTTACCGAGCAATTATCTTATGAAGAAGTTCCCATTACTATCCTAGATAGAAAAGTTCGAAGATTAAGAACTAAAGATGCAACTTCAGTTAAAGTTCTATGAAGAAATAATAATAAATAAGAAATTACTTAGGAAGATGAGGAACATATGAAGTCCAGGTATCCACATTTGTTTCCACTCCCAGAGAAGGTTCAGACAGAGCCACCATTGTCTTCAGGTGCGTAATGCTTTCTTTGTATGATTTCTTGGTCGTGTGGGCCATTATTTTTGTTGTTATTGTAGCCTTGTAAGGCATTGTATATTTTAGGTTGTTGTGACAGGATGGTAGTGCTATAGATACAGGGGAAACTATGGCGAAATTTTTATAGAATCCCTAAGAGCCTAAAAATTCGAGGACGAATGTTCCTAAGGGGAGAAGAATGTTACACATTGGGAAATTTTGCGTTGTTGCTTCATAAGAAAACTAACGAAAGTTTAACATGGAAATGAAGCCCTTACAAGGTTAAGGAGGGTATTTAATAATTTTAAGTATGTACATTATGGTTTCGGAGTTAAATGAATCGGCGGAAGTAAGTTCGTTGAAGGATTGAAATTTGAGTCATGTTTTGGGAAGATTTCGTATCATTTGTGTTATACATTTCTTAGAATCACCTTAATAGGAATATATGGGGCTTCTTAGATGGTTTATGAAGTTTTATACAAGGTCCAAGAAGGTTTCATAAGGCTTGGAAGTCAAACGAATTGAAACGAACGCATTTTCGCGAAAATTGAAAAATTTGGGCAGTATGCGGTTTCATACTCAGTATGCTGTGCAGCATATTGGCCGAAAACTTGCCATTTTGGCTGAGCCGACTTCCCAACATCACCCCATGTTGTGGGGGGAGTATGCAGCCGCATACTGAGCATGTGGTGGCGCATACTCTCCGTAACACGGAGCGGTGGGGCGATTTTCAACCCTTTTTATGTCACAAAAGACCCCATTTTTCACATTCACTTTCCACACTCTTCTCTCCATACTATAAGAGAGTTCTTGAAGGTCCTACAACATTCAAAAACCTTCCACACCATCAAAAGAGAAGATCAAACATCAAAACCTCAAAATAATTCATGGAAGATGATTGTTATTCCTTCCCTTCAAGGTTGTGATGAACTTGGTCTTGGAAGAAGCTGAGGAAGGTGAAGTTCTTATATTATAAGGTGTTCTCTTCATCCTATTTATATTATTGAGTGGGTTTAAAGGTTTAGTAACCCTTGGAGAGGGAAGAATCATAGTAGAGAAGTCATAAAGTGTTAAATTGAAGTTGATGACTATGAGGTGAATTTGAAAGGAGATTTTGGATTAATTTTAGATTAAATTGAATATAATTCTTTGATTATGTTATTGTGGATGTTGTTATGGTTGATTGGGAGTTGTTTTGGAAATTGGTAGAAGTAGACAAAATAGGGGCAGTGCTGCCCAAATTCTGCTAGCTCATTAGTTACTCTAATTTGAACTTATGAGTGCTTTCGAGACTTAACCTTAGTATGGATCCTCTTGAAAGTAGATTTGCGAGCTTGGGAGGAGAACGTTAAGTAATTAAGGAGACGTAAAGATATGTTAAGGCTAACCCTTTCTTTCTTAAGGCATGATTCCTTATTGTGAACCTACACATGATATCCTTAATACCCCTATTCCTAGGAAGGCTAGAAGCTCATAATTCTCAAGGTTCTTATGATATTGTTAATAAATGTTCTCTATAATGATGATGATAATGATGATGATGATGATGATTCCATTTCTAGAGATACCAAAGCATATAGTTCTTGATGTTCTCATGATTATTGATCTTGTTCATTGTTGTTAAGCTCATCTTATGATAGTTGTTCATTCGAGATCAGATATAGCGATGATGATGATTCCATAATGATAATCAGAGGTTTACCGATCTTATGTCACTCCGATAGAGTTGTAATGTTTTATTTGGGCTCTCATACATGCTCTATATATATTTATGTATTTTCTCACACAGCGCCGCGCTATAGTCAATCGGGCAGGCACATAGATGTGCACACCACTGCAGTGGGCAGGTTATGATGCTACCCCAGACGCGGGGTGATATGATATATGGATCGGGGTGCGCATTCCACGGCACTAACACTTATATTATATATGTATGAAAATGTTTTTTTAAAAGGCTAAGCATGCATGATATCCGCCTTAAGAGGCCATCAGATGTACAGGTTATTTCTCCTATCTCATACTTCTTTCATTACTTTTATTATTTGTTTTTCAAGCCTTACATACTCAGTACATTATTCGTACTGACGTCCTTTTTCTTGTGGACGCTACGATCATGGCTGTAGGTAGGCAGAGAGACGGATCAGATCCTTAGGTGCTTCATCAGCGATTGCACAAGAGCACTTCATTTGCTTCGGAGCTGCAGTCTTGTGGTATTATTCTTTTGTGTATATATTTGGGCACGGCGGGGTCCTGTCCCGTCTTTATAATTCTATGCACTCTATGTAGAGGCTCGTAGACAGATGTACATAGTTAGATGTTCTATAACCTTGTCGGGTCATGTTTGTATATCATTTTTGGCAGCCTAGTCAGTTTGTGCATATTGACGTAGTTGATGGTGGTTATACTGACGTGCATATATTTTATGAACTTGCATCTCATTCTGTTTGTGGTAATTATGAGTTAGTCATATAGGCTCACCTAGATATGATCATGAGATGGATGCTAGAAGGTGCTCGGTAGGTTAGCTCCGGGTGCTCGTCGCGGCCCTCTGGTTGGGTCGTAACACAACTACAATGGTGTGCACAATAGGTGTCGTACCCAGCCGACTATAACGCCGCTCGGTGTGAGAAAATATCCAAATATATATATATAAGCATGCGTGAGAGCCCAAGGAAACGTTATGACTATATCTTAGTGACGTAAGGTCGGTAAACCTCCGATTACCATTACGGAACTATCAACATGAATATATGTCACCTTGAAGGAACAATGACCATAAGATGAGATCAACATCAATAAATCGTATCAATAACCATAAGATAAAGATCAAGAATAATGAGATGAAATCAACAATACCATAAGAGGATCAAGAACATAAGCTCCTAACATTTCTAAGAGTGAAGTCATCATGGATACCATTTGTCCAAGTTCGTAACAATAGGATCATGCCATAAGAAATAAAGGGACATCCTTAACATACCTTAAGTCGTCCAAGCAACCCAACAATTGAGCTATTTACAACTAGCATGCCAATCCTATAACAAGGAATACATATACAAACTTAGATGGAGCTAGTATATCACGTATATCAACAATAACTTGATTCTACAATGAAACAGGTAGCATTTTCCCTTACTCTCCAATCACATCTCCAATCACATCAACATATACAATAACCCAAAATAACAACAAAAAGCTTGCATAAGTCCTTAAATACTCTTTTCACCGTCCATACAAAGATTATACACCAAACAACCCAAAGTATACCAATACACAATAACAATATACACTTCCTTTCCTCCCAATCAAGGAGTATAATCTCGTCAACACATCAACCACCTCATATACTACTCATATACAAGGAAATCAGCTCAACAACACAGCCACAACATGATCAAAATAGTCCATGAACTCAACATAGTTCCTAACTCATGTTTGGACTTCTTTCCATACTTTTACCCTTCAATCAAGTTGTTTAAAGGCTAAATAATACCATAGACATGAAGATGAGATAATAACTTACCTTAACAACTCAAGAACATCTCAACTCAGATGTCACTCCACTCCTAAGTTCTCTCCAAAGCTGCCATAAGAAGCAATATACACACCCAAGTCCATTAAGTTCTAAATACGGCCGGGTGTACTGGACGCATATATCAACACGGTCCGTATCGCCAATTGTATGGTCGTAACTTTTATCGTATTTCTCAGATTTGTAATCTGTCAGTTGCATTGGAAAGAAGGCTCTCTGAACTTGAATTTACATAGATTATGCATTATATAACTCCACATATACTAGGAGATATACCTCCCTCAAGTTTGGCAAAACATTTTGTCCAAAATTCCTCCAAGTTTTCCCAAATCAAGTTTTTCCTCTTCTCTGTCCTAAAATACAGTCTGTATTCCCTAAGATACGGTCCGTATATTGCAATCTCAAAATGAAACTTCGACGAAACGTATTCTCTTCGATTCACTTACCAATCCTGCCAAAAGTCACTAAACATGAACTTAAACCCTTATAAACATAAGATAGAGATGTCTAATATCGTATAAACTTGAAGATAACTCCGGTGTCAAAGACTAGGACCACTAACATACGACGAATCTCAACGTACAAAACTATGAGGTGTAACTGTTATACCCCGTACTTTGGACGTCGGAATATTCTAAGTCGGTTGCGACAAGTTAAGGATAAGGTTGCAATTTCTTTTCAATTTTGTTAAAAGAACATAAGTTGCATATTCATCTTTTGTCGGTATGGAATGTTAAGGGTAAATTTGGAATAAGAAAAATTTGGGACCAAAAGATGAATTATGGAAAGCTAGACATTTTATGAGAAATTAGTATTGTAAGTTGAAATTTTGGAAACTTGTCATTTCATGAAAATGGCCATATGTGGCCATGTGTGAGATGTGGGCCATAGGGCCATTTGTGCAAATTATATATGTAGAGAAAGATGACTAATTTAAGTCATCTTTATCATTTTATCTCCTAGAAAAATCAAGAAGCTTGAGAGAGAAAAAATGAAGGCCATATTCGGCCATGGGAGAGAAAAAGAAGACCAAGAAATTCTTCTTCAAAAAATTATTTCTTCTACGTTTTCCACTCTTTGGAAGGTGCTAAACAACATGGGGCAATTGTTAGAACAAGAAAATCCTTGGTTCATGCAAATCTCCAACCCAAGCCAAGTGAAGAACAAAGTGGAAAAGGTGAGGTTTCATCTTCTTTACATGTTTCATGGATGATTTGTGCATGTTGTAAGGTGTAGAAAATGAATGAAAAATCATGGAAATTGTATTGAAAATGAAAGTTGAATGAAAATGGAATGAAGTTGGAAATTGCATGTTGGCCGTGGCCTATATATGGATGGTATGGAAATGGATTAATTTTGTTTAAGTTGTTAGTTGTGTCGTGTGTGATGTTTGTGATGAAAGGAAAGGTTTAATGAACCAAGTTGGTATCGAGTTGGTTGTATGTTGCTATGAGGAATTTATGTGATTTTATATAGTTTTTATATAATTATGAAAGTAAGATTATAGATGTGAATTATGATTGTGGATGACGAAATTGGAAGATGGAAATATGTTATGAATACTTATGTTGAAAAATCGGAAGTTTGGGATGAATTATGGTTTGATGGGAATTTTGTGTATTTTGTGAAATGATGAAAAAGTGTGTCCGAATTGTGTCTGAATAACCTTGAGTTGGTAAATGAATGTGAGAATAATGATATTAACTTGATATTGTGAAGTTGGAATGAAAAGTGTCGTCGTATGTGAAAAGAAGGATTATTTATATTATAGTACGTTTCATGACAATTGTTGATGTTGTTGATGTCATTGGTGTTGTTGATGTTGTTATCGATTGTTTTGAGTCGGGTTGAATCTCGGGGTGTCGTATTTATAGGGGAAGTGCTGCCGAAATTTCGTAGCCAAATAAAACCAAAGATCGAAATGTCAACTTGCATGAATAGTAATTGGTAAAGATGACCATTTGCGATTTTTGACGAAACGGGATGGAGATTAAGCGAGCACGAGACGTCCGTAAGGTATGTAAAGCTTGCCCTTTCCTTCTTTTGGCATGTCCTAGCCCTACTAGGCTAAGATCGGAACCTCGGGGATAATTCCGCTCTCGGAAATCCGAGTTTGATTTTGCATACTATTCACTGTGAATTGAATTATAATCCTTATGTTGATCAAAAGAACGCTTAAACCTTTGTAACTGTTGTAAACGTATCTGGATCGTTCCGAAACTTCTATGGATGGCCTTAAGGAGCCTAATGTTTGTAAATTATGTCCGCCGCCTCGGCTCGACCTGAGGTGGGGCCCACGCATTCCGAGATCTCCTTATGTTGCCCTGTTTGGTATATTTTTGTGATTTTGAAAAGAAAACTTTTGACTATTGCTCCGATTGCTATAAAATAGTTATTTTAACTACTTCATTGAGGTTGATAATATATTTTGACACATAAGAACGATTTCAAAAGATTGTAACTATTGTATATTAATTCCGATAAACCTAATTTAACTATTGTCTTGGTTTTAAAGAAATGGTGTGCTTTGGTTGTTTTGTTGAGTTTGTAATAAAAGAAATCATATATGTATGACTACTTACGATTCTGCTCGTGTGTATTGTTATTACCTCTTTCGCCGAGTCCCGGGCCGGTATGTGTGATATTGTCCGCTGGATACTTGACCCGCTGGCCGTACCACGACCGCCGGATGCTTGGCCGCGGCATGTGTGTGTGATATTGTCCGCCGGATACTTGACCGCGGGTCATGTATGTACCATGACCGTCGGATGCTTGGCCGCGGCATGTGTATTTGTGATATTGTCCCGGATACTTGACCGCTGGCCGTACCATGACCGCCGGACGCTTGGTCCGCGTGACGTGTATGTGTGATATCGTCCATTGATACTTGACAGCGGCTGTACCATGACCGCCGGATGCTTGGCCGCTGCATGTGTATGTGTGATATCGTCCGCTGGATACTTGACCGCGGGCCGTGACATGACCGCCGGATTCTTGACCGCGGTACGTGTGTAGTGTAACCGTGTATACGCATGTTATTAACCGCTGGGTTCCTGGCCGCGGTGTACTTATATATTTATGATATTAGCCGCTGGGTTCCTGGCCGCGGTATGTGTGTATGACTTGTGTATGTATGCCTAGGATGTCAGAGGTAAGTACGTTGGTATTTGGATTATTGTGCTCGCGTTCGGTACACCTTATTTCGTTTTCGTATTTTCTCGTTTGCATACTCGCACATATTCCGTACCGACCCCCTTTTCTTCGGGGGCTGCGTTTCATGCCGCGTGTACCCACGAGATGAGTGGGGATGATGTTAGCGCAAGATGTTCCTACCCGGATTGGCGAGCTCCATTTCCTCCGAGGCCGCCGAGTCGAATAATGCTTTGTATGGTATTCGGAGTTATGTTAGAGACTTTGCAGATGTTGTCGTGTGTATGAGATGTCCGTTTGTAAACGGCTATGTAAGCCGATGTATCAGTACGCATTGTGCTATGAATTTCATGTGTTTACAGATTCACTAGGGTTACGGATTTTGTTTGATTTGAAAAGACGAAAGGCATGTATGTTTTCCAAAAAAAAATTTCACCCTGTGCTTATGTTATGCTTTGTGGGCCCAGTATGGCTATGAGTATTACGAAAGTCTGCGGGTTCGCTCGGCCCTAGGTAAGGGTCGGGTGCCCATCACACCCTATCGGAAATTGGGGTGTGACAAACATCCTTCCCCTCTAGAAAGATTCATCCTCGCATGTTAAACTCTCAGAGATCTTATGGAAATTTGACAGAGCTTCCTCTATAACTGTACTACTGCCAACCTGTCACACAGGAAACTAATAGTAATGTCATACCGGGGTACAACAATTAGTAACAACAATGTCCCCACACGACCAATGATCTTACGTAATTGACAATATATACGTACCTGAAGGCTGTGATGTCTCAGCCTGGATCCCCTCTGGGGCAAAACAAGTGCGGATCTTTGAATCTCCTATCTTTCTCAGCTTCTCAAGTCATTTCCTTTACATTCACATTCTTTCGTAGTACTTTCACCGAAGCTACCTCTTTGGTTCTCAATCCCTGAATCTGGAACCTGGAGATCTGACAGGATAGTGGAAACTTTCTCGAGCGATAACTATTCTGTAATCTGAAAATCATCAGCAGGCGCAACTCTGGAAAAATTCCCAACAGATTTTCGAAGCATGGACATATGAAAGACTGGATGTATAGATTCCCAATCTGAATTTGGCCCATCCTGCGTATAATCTCATGAAGTCTAAAGTATCCAAGGGTAAACTTGTCTTCCTTATCAAATCTCATAAATCTCTTCAGAATGAAATTCCAAATCTCAAACCATCTGATACTCTTCCGTTCTTATAGGGCTTCATACAGGCCATCTGAATATTGGAATGGTGACTAGAACCATATGCAAATTCAATCCACACAAACTAGTTGTCTTAATTTTCTTCAAAGGTCTAATATACATACTCATAACGTATCTATCTCAAGTGTGCTCAACCTACTTATCTATCTCAAGGTGGAGGGAAATACCAGCGGGTAATCTATATTCTTCAGGTTTCTCTGAATGTACTAATCCTCAGGCGCTAGTAGAGAACTGGGCATCTTAACCAGATAAAAATAAATACTAGTTAACCGGACAATTCCATACATAGCTTACATAATTCCTTGCTATTATAAAATCCATATTGATCATTCCTTCATTCTCAACGACGTGTCCATATGTTACTTTGGTCTTTCAGGCATCTGTTTATCTATTAACGAACCACGAACTCTGCAATATTTCTTTTTATCGATCAACTAAGGTCATGATACATCTTTGTTATCTCTGAATAGACCATCTACCCTTGCTATATTTAACGTAAAGTCAGTATCTTAGGAATCCATCTTTCTGAGATACTCCTTCCTGAATCCTTTTTCAAGCTTGGGTTTTTAAATATATACCATATCTAAGATACGATGTTGTTACTCAGGTTTCTCAACATATATCATATCTTGTTATTGCCATCTTCGTCTATGCTACACTTCACCTGTTGAAGCTCTATAGTGATCTTAGCAAACCTCTAATATACTTATATCATCTCTGCAGTATGTAATTTCATACCCTTTCTATCTTCTAGAATAAACGTATCCATTTCGGTAATAGATCTATCCTTATTCATCTTAATGCAATGAAGTTGTCTTACATAAACTTACTTCCCAAAATCCCCTTCATCACCGCCACTAGCCTTTAGTTCCTCATTTAAGCCCATCTTATTTCATTTACTGACAACGCGACTATCATTCCTTTACTTCCTGAATATTCTATGCCTGTAATTCTCGTATCATTATAAGCTTTCGCTTGCATATAATCATACACATTTATTGTTTTTCATCGTAGGCTACCGTTACAACCCGTAGTTTCGTACGTGAAAATTTATAAGTGTTGGACGTTCTAAGTATGGATAACGTGAGTTCCCTTCAAGGATATATGATATAATACGAACTGATCCTATGTTCATGACGGTTTACATTCATATAATAAGCTATAGGAAACTCCGGGACCAAGAAAATCAAAGAAAATAAATTTGTTTAAAATTTGGAAAAAGTTGATAGAATTTTGGGTCAACTTTGGAGGGGTATATCTCCTAGTATATTGAGAGATTTAAGCTATTTCAAAAGCCTAAAATTAATTTCATCGAGTCTAGTTTCAACGCAACAAATCACTCATCGATACGATATCGGAATAATGAGAATTATGGACGTTATGTTCAGCCGATAGAAAGCAGAAACGTGCGTTTACAAGAATCGGCACAGGGATCCGACTCTGAATTTGAACAAATATAATAGGGGCTTGCCCCCTCTTTTTCTAGTCAAGAGTTCTTCCAAACTATTCCAAAATTCTCTAGAAATTTCCCCAACTCTCAAACCCAAATTTCAAGCCTAAATCAGCTATAATTCACGAATCCCGTTTCAGGCAACGTATAGTTGCGAGCATAGAATCGTATAGCGACGCGTGTAGTTCAAGTTTAAGGTGAAAAAAATGAAGATATGACGATATTATGAGGAGTAAGGTATGAATCTCCTATTATTATTTTTAATTTTTGTTTATTTACGGAGATAAAACTGTCAAATAGCCGTATAATAGTTTTGTTGGTAGAAATATGGGATAAACCCCATATGGAATGTTTATGGAGTATTTTGGTATTGAGAATATTATGATTAATGTTGGTATTGATGTTGTTGTTGTTGGTTGCTGAATTACGATTTTGGGCTAGACATATAAAATGGAGAGATGTCGTCGAAATTTCGGTAGATTCTAGAAAGATTTATTTGAAGGACTAAGACAAGCGTATAAAGTTGAGTCCTAACAATAATATAAATTTTCTTTGAATATAGATTTACGAGTCCGGGAGGACAAGCGTTGAGTAGTTAAAGTTAAGGCGACCAAAAAGGTATGTTAAGGCTCCGTCCATTTCTTTCAAAGCCAAGATGATTCCTAAGTTATGATCCCATAAATATTTTCATAACCTCCTTGTTTTCAAAAGCTAGAAGTTCATGACTCTTAAAGCCTCTTATGATGCAAAGTGAAATATGTTCTATGATGATTGTGACGATGATGGTTCTCTTCTAGAAACTCCGAAGCTATGATTTGAGAGCATTATGGATATTTGAGCCATTCCATGTATTTCTTGATATTACTTATTGTTGATGGTCTCATCTCATGTCATTCGTTCCTTTCGAGGTGAGATATACAAGATAACTATTCTATTTTCAGTGCTACCTAAGTTCATGATTCTCGAGACTCCATGACACTATCGATTTCATTATACGATGGTTAATTCTTCAAGGAATGATATAGTGACGATGGTAATGCTAATGATGACGTTGATTTCATTTATGTATTTTTATATGTATGTATATATGTATGTATGCATTGCATCCCACTAATCAGCTGGGGATAACACCGCGCCAATATGGTCGGGCAAGATGATATCGTGCCTACATGGCCGGACAAGATGATACCGTGCCTACATGGCCGGGCAAGACAATACCGTGCCTACATGGCTGGGCAAGATGACACCGCGCCTATATGGCCGGGCAAGATAATATCGTGCCTTAATGGCCGGGCAAGATGCTATATATATTACCATGCCTTAATGGCCGGGTAAGATAACACCGCACCTATATGGCCAGGCAAGATAACACTGAGTCCCGAAAGTGGTCGTGTACGGATATGACATAAGTATGTATAGTAAATGTATGTGAATGCAAAGGTGTGTATATTATGTATGGATGTGTATGAAATGTTTTTCACAGACGAGCAGTTTACATGATGAAGATCTTAAGAAGAGTACGAGGTATAATTACTTACTTGTCTTATGTTATCTTCATTCGATATCATACTACTATTCATGCCTTACATACTCGCACATTGCTCGTACGACGTCCCTTCGTGGATGCTTCGTTCATGCCGCGTCAGTGCAGATACGAGATGAGGATCTTTCATCGTAGTCGCCTTTAGCTACAGCTTTTGATTGGTGAGCTCCACTTCTTCCCGAGCATTGCAGTACCGAGTTATATGTTTTTTGGTGACAAGAGGGTATGTCGGGACCCTATCCCGACTTATATACTTCAGTCATGTTCATAGAGGCTTTGCAGATAGTTCCTGTGTACAGCTTAGTCATAGTGTGATAGTAGTAATGTCGGCATCATGGGTCCATTGTACATATATTTGTACATGATATTACATTCATAATTAGCCCTTAGCCTTATTTTTTTCATTTCAGACATAGGGAATGCAAGTTATAAGTTGGTTCGCTCGATTTTCGTAAGGTGCCGGGTGCCAATCACGCCTTACCAAGTGTGGGGTGTGACAGCTACTACCGTCAAATAATCGCGTTCCTTCGAATAGTTCATTTTCATTTTAGTCCTCTTAGATTGATAACTCTGCATCTTTCCCTCAACTAAACGTTACTAGATTCAGACTCAAATAATTTTGCTTTTAAGGCTTCCCTATACAATGCTTTCCTAACCATTTTGCGATGCTGGAACTTTATATCCACATGACTAGCTTGTGGTGGCTATTTCACTTAGCTTCTTATCTTAAGCCATTATTTACTTCGAGTGCCATCATACTCAATCCTGCTCTGTTTCTCCATTATTAAGCTTCCTATTGCACCCTTATCTTGAAAATTTTAGTAATTCTTCCTTAGAGTACTATCTTCCAATCTTTATTTAGTCATGCATATAATTGACTGGTTATGTTTATCGTCAAATCGTCCTTACACTTTATTGACCTGCTAGTGTAATGTCCCTTAGAGGTAGCTTCCAATTCTTTTGCCATTATCTTTCCATCTTCTAACAAAGCACACTCTTGATCCAATACTTGTCGTCTTGTCTTCCCCCTTAAGGTTTAACCCACTACTTTATATTTGGCATCCCATTTAGCCCTCCTTTTTATTGCATGCACTTACTTCCAGTAATTTCTGTAACTAATCTTAGCTGTGATTGTTAGTCGTCTGAATTTATCTAGTCAGTTGCACATACATGTAACGGTTCACATATTCTCATAGACACACTGGCCCTGGATGGGCCTAATCTTTCATCGAAGGGATCTTCATAATTTTTCCTTATCGTCCTTCTAGAAATCATCTTTCTTCTATTACTCGCTTTCCCATTTCATCACTGTAATGGTATCTAGCATAAAATTCTATTCTCAAAAATCTGCCTTGATTGTTAATACTCCTCCTTTTCTTTGTTACATAAACGCTCGTCCTTTAGGCAGGTCTCTTTTAGACTACAAGTTCGTCTCATCAATGAAGGACATATTTTGTATCAATTTGCGACTTTAAACTCATCTAAAGCCCATCATACAAATAATTCTTTCAAAACATCACTCACTTGCTTCATTAGCTATTCAACCTTGTATTACTAACTCAATAATCCTGTGATAGTAAAATTTCTAGAGAAATTTTTTCCGTACCTTGGTCCTACCTTCGTCCTATATATTCCTACTGATCAAGTCATGATTCATATATCCTTACATTACGTACCTCTGTATAACACCCTTGCCAATATACTCTATATGATAATAAGGATCTCGTCAATATCGTTAGGGATTGAGTAACGTACATCGTTCTTTTTACCTCTAACCAATCATATCTTTCTTTAACATTCAAAATACAACTATGTAGGCAAATCTTGCATTTTTTTATCATATCCCCTTTAGACATTAGGCATCATTATCCTTATAACCGATACTCTTCTCCGTTTTCGTAATTCCTGTTTTACCTCTTTCTGCTCGTAAATCATTGGCATATTTATAGTCAATGGTCATATTTAAACACATACGTATCCTTTCCATGTCTTACCTTGAGGGAAATTACAACTCCCATATAATCATATCGATGTCTCATAAATAAAACACTGCTAAAGTTGCTAACCACTGATAGTATAACCAATGTCATTTGCTATCGCCCAACTTAAAATCCCATCAAACTTCTCTTCTTTTAAGTCCCATCAGTAATACTCCAAAATTTTATCTTAACAGAATTGCATATAATAAATAGAAATTACCCTCAAAGGTGTATAAACATTAATGCACCACTAATTATACTTGGCGTCATCACTCATCCCCACATACAGTACTATCTCCTATTACTTCCAAGACGTTCATATCTTACGGATTATTCTTGACACCTATTATTCGTAATTCTGTGAATATAATTTCTCCATCGAACCATGTCTTACATATACTTTTCTTGTCTGATCATACATTTGCCATATTACAAAAATCTCTTAACCTGTCGACTAACTATAGATTCCATTCAAGGTTCCTCTTTAATAGTACTCCTTTTCCTTTCATCAATATAATCATTGGGGGTTTATGACTTAACGTCGTTGCGCAACATAAAACATTTCAAAATTATACTTTCTTAATTTTAACACTTTATCAAGGCGACATATATACCTTTAATCATTGGTTTCTGTGGTCCTGAAACTCCGATGGATGTGGGACTTCCCATGGCCTTACTTAGAACACGATGCAAACGAACCACTCCTAATATTGGCCGGGAAACTTCTTCTTCCTGGCATTGCGGCCATTTCTCATCGGTTGTTGCAATGCCATCGAATATCCACAAACGTACCAACTATACTAACACATCTATTCGCCACAACTTTCATTTGAACCTTGCTCCGAAGATGCCGTCAAGTCTTGGTTAATAGGGTCCTCAGGCTGCAAACTCTTCTGTTTCCCGAAAGGCCCTGCACTCTCCGCTGGTCTACCATGATACGAAGTTTGGGGATCAACTCCCAGCATTGGCCTTTCCCTTCCTTCTCCAGCTATGGCCAAAGGTGAAAAACGGAAATATTGGAGCTTTTCATAGCTCATTTACACTTATCAAAGTCAATGATACCTGTAGTGCTGATTCATCCTGAATCTCCAAGGAGTCTGTTTCCGTAGAAGACATGATATCAGATGGTTCCGTCTCAATGAAGGATACATCCTCACTTGGGTCCTCCAAAGAATAACTTGCATCCTCCCCGCGTCATCTGATTCTGAAAATCCTCGAATCGCCCGTAGTCCTTTCGAAGAAGTCGTCGTTAAACCGTAAAACAACGGAGAGGTCGGGGTTGAGAAGATTTTTTTTTTTACACTCTATGACTCAGCTCTATAGCACGATCTAGAATACAAAGAAGGGTAACCATCCTTAATTCCCTACAGCCTCCTGTTTATAAGTATGGCACGCTACACACCCATAAATAAGACTCTACTAGACATGGCTCTTAGACGACCCTAAGACGAACTCACTTCCGAAACCACTTTAGTCACGACTCAACCGGAGGGCTATGACGGGCACCCGGAGCTAATCTATCAAGCACCTCAACACATACATGCATCACATAATCACACCGGTGTGGGTCATAATGCTAACTGATAGATATCATAAGCTGGAAGGGCCATAAGCCTAATAGATCTATATATATATATATATATATATATATAAAACGTTATCAAGCTGATCTCAAGTGTACAAGCCGACAAAGCTATCAAAATATAATGATAAAACATGTATGGACCGAGAAGGTCACAGAACATCTAACCATGCATATCTGTCTACGAGCCTCTACTGGAGTGCATAAAATAATAAGAACGAGACAGGACCCCGCCATGCCCAAATGTACACAAAAGAATCATACCAAGCTGAACTGTAACTCCGGAAAAAGTGGAGTGCTCATGTACAATCGCAGAGAAGGCAGCCTAAGGGTCTGAACCGTCTCCCTATGTTATATCCCGTGTTTTTGCGCATTTGAAATTTTTTGAATAATCTTGCCTTGTAGGAAATACGACTATATTTCTATTTTATTTAACATGTGTGTGATATGCATGGAAAAAATATTGGTGTGGAAATACGGAGGAAGGCCAAGGGCAAAAATTGGAATTTCGGAAATTAGTTTCGGGAATTACAAATTATGATCCTTAACTAGTTGGGCTCAAAAATTAAGAGAAAAATTTAGGCCCAAGAAAGGCGGGAGTGGGGCCATGCTACTAGGCCAAGCCCACAAATTAAATAATTTCCCATGTGCTAAATTAATATGGGGTCTTATTTTAGAAGGTTCAAGACAAAGAGGGAAAGAAGAAAGAATAAAAAAAGAAAGAAAGATGAAGAGTAAGAACATAAGGCCATTCTACCATGTTCAATAGATTTTGCCCCCTCAAAGTCTTGTTCCAAAAATTATTTTCTTGTGGTATTTCTACTGAATTCAAGGACCCCACAACGTGGTGTAGTTATTTCTAAGATAAAGCACTTGGTTCATCCATTTAACAAGTTGGTCAAGTGAAGAAGATAGGAGAAAAAGGTAAGAATTAATTCCTTTTTATTATGTTAAAGGTTTGTTTGTGTTGTAGTATGTAGGAATGAGTAGAATTTATGGAAATATGAAAGTTTGCAAAGTGGGATCATGGTCACGTGGCGTGAGATAGAAATAGAAATGAATCAATTTTCTTTAATATGTTAGTTGTGTTGTTGTGAACCTTATGATGTAAATGAAGGTTAAATGGTTTAAGTTGGCATTGAAATTGGTTATGAGTCGTTATGGGAAATTATGTGATTTTCATATAGTTTTATGAAATTACGAAAGTAAGATTCTAGAATGTGAATTAATGTTGTTGTTATTGAATTTCGAAGAAGACGATGCGATTTAGTAGCTTTGTCGCATTTGTAGAAGTTTCAGGATGGAATATGGAATTGTGGGAATACTTGAATCCATGGATATTGTTTGGAATGCTATTGAAATAATAGCAATAATTCGAATTAGTTAATGGATATGGAAAATGTTGATATTAGTTTGATATATGAAGTTGGGATGGAAATTATCGAACTATGTGGAAAAGGAGACTATTTATGTCATAATGTATTTTGTGATGATTGTTGATGTTGATGGTGTTGTTGGGTTGTTGTTGTTGATATTTTGGGCCGAGATAATTCTCGGGACGTTGAATTTTTCATGAAATTTCGGTAAACAATATGAATTTAAGTTGAATTCTTG
>NW_026713666.1:0-27637 GCF_029784015.1 Lycium ferocissimum | reverse complement strand
TACCATGTATTTTACTTTACCTTGTCTTATGATTCCAAGAGAACATGTGTGTACTAAGAGTCCGAGGGTTCGCTCGGCTCCGAATGTGGGGTCGGGTGCCCATTGTGCCCTAGTAAAGTCGGGGTGTGACACCAAATCTCATCACTCCCTTCATAGGCGAGCCCTTCAAGAAAACCTAATCTCCTATCTCAAACTCTAGCTTGCGACGCCGGTTATCTGCATAAGATTTCTATCTACTCTGCGCCGCTAATAATCTTTCTTGGATGACTTTCACTTTGTCAACTGCTTGCTGTATCAAATTTGGGATGGCTAACTAATTCTCTCCAACATCAAACCACCCTATAGGTGATCTACATTTTCGCCCGTATAAAGCCTCATAATGAGCTATCTGGATACTGGAATGGTAACTTTTATTATATACAAACTCAATAAGGGGTAAATGATAATCCCAGCTACCTCGAAAGTCAATTACACAAGCTCGCACGTCCTCGTTGTCGTATAGCACGGTCTCGCGAGCACGTGGTTCGTGGGTTAAATGTGGTACTAAGACTCACCTAGGTCCCTAATCCATTCCGGAAAGATTTCCCGTAAATTAGCGTGAATTGCACCCCTCTATCCGAAATAATGGTTGTAGGAACACCATAAAGTAGTACAATCTCTCTAAGATAAAGCTTGCATAGTCCTCACCGTATAAGTAGTTCGACGGTAGGAAGTGGGTTGACTTTGTAAGCCTATCAACTATGACCCATATCCAATCATACTTCAGTACGAGGCAAACCGTAATAAAATCCATATTAATTACCTCCCACTTCCATGTTGGAATCTCTATCCATAGCCTCGCAACAAACCTCCGTTTCCGGTGCTTTCTATCTTAACTTGCCGACGGTTCGAACACCGAGCGAAAATTACGCTATCCCTTTTCATACCATCCCACCAATAAACTTCTTTGAGATCATGGTGCATTTTTGTTGTGCCCGGTAATGAATAGCGAGAATAGTGGGCTTCCCCCATAACTTGTGGTTGGAGGTCCGCAACCTTAGAATGCACAATCCGCCTCGATACCCGAAGTACTCCATCTCCGTGATCACGAAAGGTGTCTTTTCTTTCTGAGGAGTCGTATCTCGATAATGAACTAAAATAGGATCTTCGTCATACGGTGTTCCTTTATCTCGCCTACCAAAGACGACATCGCTATGTCTTGAACCGTAACTCGTGCATTACCCGAGTCCACCAACCGAACTCCCAAGGCTAGCTAATCGGCGAACATCGCGGACCATCTCCCTTTTCTTTTCCGCTCGTACGTATAGGCTACCCATGGATTTACGACTAAGAGCATCGGCTACTACATTAGCCTTTCCGATAGTGCGAATGTCAACGTCATAGTCTTTCAACAACTCTAACCATCGCCCGACGTAGATTCGTGTCCTTTGTTTAAAAATGCATCTGAGGCTCTTATGGTCGGTATAGATATCAACGTGACCACCATACAAGTAATGCCTCCACATCTTTAAGGCATGAATTACTGCAGCGAACTCAATATCGTGAGTTGGATAATTCTGCTCGTGCTTATTCAGCTGTCTAGACGCATAGGCAATAACTTTGTCGTGCTGCATTAATACACAACCTATGCCAACACGTGAAGTATCACAATAAATTACGTAACCATCTGTCCCTTTCGAAAGAGTCAGGATGGGAGTTGAAGTCAGCTTGTCCTTCAACGACTGAAAACTTCCCTCACAGGCATCCGTCCACTGAAACTTAATGATTTCTCGAGTCGCCTAGTCAATGAAATTGCAAGGAGGAGAATCCTTTCACAAACCTCCTATAATATCCTACCGCAGCCAAGAAACTACGTATCTCCGTCGTTGTCGCGGGCCTTGGCCAATTCGAGAGCTTTAATCTTTTGAGTATCCACCCCAATGCCTTCATCGAAATAATGTGACCAAGAAAAGCCACAGTTCAACCGTAACTCACATTTGAAAAACTTCGCATATAGCTCTCTCTGTCTCGAAGAACCGTGAGCACCGCGCGTAGATGATCTACGCATGCTCACGAAGGAGAGTAAACCAAGATATCATCTATAAATACAATCACGAACAGGTTCAGAGAGGGTCCGAATACACGGTTCATCGCATCCATGAATACAACTCGGAGCATTAGTTAATCCGAACGACATAACACGAAACTCATAATGCCCATATCATGTCCTCAAAGCTATTTTCGGAATGTCTTGCTCATTTACCCTAATCCGATGATACACCCCGATCTCAAGTCTATTTTCGAGAAACATTTGGCACCCTGCAGCTGGTCAAATAAGTCATCAATCCTCGGGAGTGGGTACTTGTTCTTTATCGTCACTTTATTCAATTGCCTGTAGTCAATGCACATTCGCAGGGAGCCATCCTTCTTCCTCACGAATAAGACCGGCGCGCCCCACGGCGAGGTACTAGGCCTAATGAAGCCTTTCTTGAGTAAATCTCTCAATTGCTCCTTCAATTCCTTTAGCTCACAGCGCCATCTATCATCCCATAAGGATACATATTGGCGAGTATCCGGTAATAAATCAATAGTAAAATTAATCTCACGTTCCGGCGGATGCCCGGAAGCTCATCCGAAATACCTCGGGGGCTACTTGTACATCACGGGTGTTCTCGGACTAGGTGATAAATATACCCTTTCTCGATCATCTTCCTTACCTTATGGTAGTAAATAAACCTACCCCTCGGCGAAAGATTACCTTTCTATTCTAAGACCGGTTCGCCGGAAACCGAACCGACAACCTTCGTTCTACAATCGACAATAGCATAAGAGGAAGCTAACCAATCCATACCCATAATGACATCAAAATCGATCATATTTAGCTCAATTAAATCGCTATGGTACGACGATTACACACGATAACTATACAACCCCGATATACTCGCCTAGCTATGATCGGGTCACCAACCGTGCGTGACACCTCAAAAGGTTTAATGAACTCGAGTGTTTATCCCGAATTTACTAGCAACAAACGGAGTAATATATGATAAAGTAGATCATGGGTTCAATCGGTGCGTATACATCATAGAACAAACCGATAGTATACCTATGACAATATCGTGGACGACTCACGATCCTCGTTCACCGCTAGTGGCGTAGACACGAGGTTGCGGCCCACTCGAGCTAGATGCTCCGCTTCTCCCTCTACCTCCTTCCTCTTCCATGAAGATGAACTAGCTAACCTCGTCCCCGGGGGTCCGTAAACCTTGCCCCGGAGGGCGTACGATGAAGATGAACTAGCATGGACCTCGTAGGTCGAACAATGCTCGTGCCACCCCTTATCGGGCACTCCCTCATTTGGTGGCCCGACCGACCACAAGCATAACAGTCATCTGACCCAAATTGACATTGCCCCGCGTGTGGTCTACCACACTGGGCACACCGTGGCAATAGGGGTCTCGTCTGGCTTGACTCCAGTCTATGCTGAGGACCTGATGCCCTAGAACTCTGGCCCACTCTAGAATGAGAAAACCGATCAAACTTTTGATCTGGAAATCGCGGAGGTGCACTCCCTGCTGACTGAAAGGGATACCGGGAATGCTGCCGTCTCTGGCCTCCCCTGGACTCACCAGCCATATCCAAAGATCTCGTTCTCTTACTACGGCCCCGTTCATGCTCACGCCCCATCCTCCGCTGACGCTTACGATCCTCCAAGTTCTGCGCATATGCCTGTATGCAGGAAATATCCATGCCCTAACAGAATACGGTACCACATGCATTAATCAATGAGATGCGGCCCTAGACCAACCACAAAATGATGGACTCTATCCTCCATGTCGGCCACCATGGTCGAGGCATACCTGGCTAATGAATCGAAGTGTATACAATACTCCTGAGCACTCATATTACCCTGCTCAAGGTGCAAGAATCTATACGCTTGAGCTCGTCGCACTTTGGGTGGTAAATAGTGGTGAATGAAAGCATCTGAAAACTCCTGCCATATGACTGGAGGGGCATTCTCTCCCCTAGATAGCTCCCATGTCCTATACCACCGCACCGTAATATCACCGACAGGAAGCCAACTCTCACTCAAAGATTTACGCATGACCCTCGAGGTCCTCTGCATCTCATCAATAAATTCCTGAGAGTGCATATTCTGCTTTAGTATGGAAAACTCTGGAGGGCCTAGCCTAAGGAAAGTCTTAACCCACGCACCGCCAGGTCGATCTGCCTAGTCGACGCCAACTCCCTGTCGCTGAGCCTGAGCGGCTACCAATCTAGTCAATAGCTGTACAGCATCCCGCACATCCTAGCCTGGTACATCTGGCTGAGGAATTGGGGGCACTAGGCAGGTGCTGGAGGCGGGGTATGTGAGGTCTGAGATGGGTTCTCACTCCGAGACTTGCTTCGAGCTCTAGTAGCCCGAACGGTGCTGGTAGTGGCCTCACCAACCCACTCTCTTACCCTTTCCGGCGCGGTTGTAGCTTCCTTGGGGGCATCACCGAAATTAGAACAAATCATTAGAAAGGCATTTCTTATCTCACAAAACTCTATCGCACAATCTAGACTAGAAAGAACGGCAACATCCTAAATGTCCCGTGGCCTCTCGCATATAAGTGTGATGCACAACACACCCATAAACAAGACTATACCAGACACGGTCTGTAGACAACCCTAGGATGGAACTGCTCTGATACAACTTCTGTCACGACCCAACCGCTAAGTCGTGACGAGTGCCTGACCACTACTGACCAAGCACCCCTGTACCGCGCTGTACATTCCCACTGCCGGGTGGCCCATAAGACTTATGGCCGAGCTATGCCGACTCATATAATAACGAAATTAAGAACAATCATCGTCCGAGCATGTATGCATACACACACACACACACATATATATATATATATATATATATGTGCAGGCCTACAAGGCCGCTACACATGCTGTATAACAAAAGGATGAGAGCCAACATGGCTATATCTTATTTGCTGCACACAACTGTCTACAGACCTCTACTGGAGTACCAAACTGTAGAAATGGCGGGACAGGGCCTCGCCGTACCCGTATGCATATACATCTGAACATAACGTACCAAAACAGACCGCAGCTCCGGATTGAGTGGAGCGCACCAACAACAAATGCCCAAGAAGAGGCTCTACTGGGCTGGATCGCCCCTCTGTCTATCCGTACCGCGGCATGAACACCGCCCCCCAAATAATAGGGGAGTCAGTACGGATAATGTACCGAGTATGTAAGGCATAAGAATAACATATACAAAGGAGTCATGAAGAAAATCTGGAAATCATAAGCTATACTGACTGACTGAGTGCATCTGTATGTCTGACTATCTGAACATATCCGTATGAATGCATGTGTATATATATCTGGCTACCTGAACATGTCTGTATATCTCTGATTACTGAAAATGCCTCTGAGGGCGTATGATATGCACAGGTCGTAGTGCCGAGGAACGTTCGGCTCGATCCCTATCCCATATAGGCCCCTTCGGGCAACATAATCATCATATAGGCCCCTTCGGGCATCATAATCATCATCACTGTGCACCAGCTGATCAGGTGGTAATGCGTATATAACGCCTCGCCCTTTCCCCATACCCCACATACATATAATATACGCGTATATAACGCACTCGATCATGGGTCAATATGCATATATGTAAGTGAATGCAATGCATAAATATGAATTAACATTATCATGATACAATACTTTAAACCTATGAATAGAAGGACAATCATAACAAAGGGTATAGGATCATCAAGAACTCGAGATACTCCTAGTACTTCTAAGAGTAGAATGATATGGGGACTCGATTACTTTGTTCGCTCATGTCATGGGATCATGCCAAAATGAAAGAAAGGGAAAGTCTTAACATACCTTCTTGGTCTTCTTAACTACTTACGTTATCTTCCCGAGCTCGCAAATCTACATTTGAGAGAATTCATACTATCATTAGAATTATTGTCGTATACTTATATCAAACTTTCAAATTAAACTACTTCATATCCTGCCGAAAATCGGGCAGCATCTCCCCTGTTTATATGCCTAGCCCGAAATCAAAGTCCAACAACCAACAACAACAACAACAAAACCAGCATCAACAAAAAAATCATCAATACCAAAATACTCCATAAAACATCCCACATGATGTTTCTCCAATTTCCCAACCAATAAATTCGTTATACGACTATTTAATATCTTTATCTCCATAAACAAACCTAAATCAATATCAATAAAGGAAAATTCATACCTTTACTCTGCTAGAACCACAATATCTTCACTTTCTACCTTGAGTTCAATCCAAGATTTGTCGCAATACGATTTTATAACCGAAACTATATCTTTGCTCGGACCGAAATTCGGGAATTATACTTGATCCCAAGGCAAAAATTTGATGTTGGGAAGTTGTGGGAGGTTGTCGAATTTTGGGGTTTTTTCTTGGTGTTTTGGATGAAGAAGGGGGGGGGGGAGGGGGAAGAGCCCCTTATATAGAGTTCCGGGACCGCCGAAACCGACCTAAAATTTGGTCAGTGCATTCGCGCTGGCTTAGCTTTCTGCTTGCGCGTTCATTTAGTAAAAAGGTCCTAACTCTTGATCTTGATATCGTGTGAGGGCCCACTACCTACGGTTGGAAAGATAATTCAATTATCTACAACTGTGATTTTTAGTGTGCCGCCAAATTCCAAACTTATCATGGCGTTGTGGCCTCGTCAAGTCAGATCATCCGAAAACGTATCCTTAAATCATCCTTTTGGAGGGCTTATGCCCACATTTGGCTTAAGGGTCCTTCTTAAAACTTTCTCAACTTCCCATGTACTATTTTTTTATAATTTTTCATATGTTCTTTATAAAATCCCAACATGTGGGCCCCACCTTAGCTTACGGTTGCGGGTTTTTCATCAAGTAACGTATTAACCGATTTGCACCATACGCCTAATGTCATATATATGTTATTCTTATACTCATATAATATAATCTTCATCCCTAATCTTTGTATAACTTTATTCTCCCTTGGGCTCGTACTAAGCCGTCTACAGTCTTGGTAATACGAAATTTTGCGGGGTGTAACACTCCAATCTTGAAAACAACTCCAAAAGTACAATAACACATCAACAATTCCATACTCAAAAGATTACATTCAAACTATACTCCATTCAATCCCAAAACTTCTTTTCATTATCATTCCATAACAACAACTTCATGCAACCCCTTAAGAACTGGAAAAAAACTTGAGATTTCCTAAAATATTGGAAATCATTAGCCTTTTTCTGAATTTAAGTAAATTTTTTGAAGAAGCTTGTTTTCTCTTGTTTTTGGGTTTGCGTGTTGGCTGAGTTGGGATTTGAGGAGCAAAGGGTCTCCAAATCCATTTTCGACACTAGGCTATGCATCAAAGAGGTAATCTTCTCTCCTTTTTATCGTTAAGCATTTTACTTAGCTTCTTAGCTATTTATGTTAGGTGTTTATTTGTTTGTTGTTTTGGTTTGTCTAGATTAACATGCCATTACATTAGGCATTTACAGTTTGTTCTGGTTAAATTGGTCAAGTGTATTTAGCTAGCTTAGTTTAGTTCATCATTTGCAGTTTATGTGATTTGGTATGATGATTAGTCATTTTGCTAAGTATGCTTACTGGTTTTGTTTGTTCTAGACATAAGAGTTATATCATGCTTAGTGTAAGTTTCCCTAATAAGATTATATATAGGTTGGCTTAATTGGTTGTTGGGTATGTTGATTATAATCTGCTTATCAAAGCCTTTTTTTTTTTTTTAGCAAATTCAAACTTGTTTGTTGTGTTTAGCTTAATTTAGTTTTAGATTAATTGGTTATTTTGGAGTTCTCTTAATTGCTCACCTTAGGATATGTTTATGTTGTTTTGATAGTCATATTACATGAGATAAACCTTGTTTAAACTTGATAAGATTCAGTTTCAGCTATCTGGGTTAAGTTAAGTGCCAAATTCATGTTGGTTTAACTTGTATAGCTTGACATCTATGTTAATATGTGTTACCTGCTTTATGGGAAAACCACCTATATCTAGTCTTTCTCAAGTTTGGTTTGGTTAGCTTATTTATCCTTAGTTACTTGTCTGAAGCTGCAGTAGAAATGGTTTCAAATTATTTAGTCTATGTTTTCATTGAAGCTTCCTGAAACTATGATGAGTTCTTAATATATTCTAAAACTACTATAGTGTGATGTGGTGTCCAAACTGTGGAACGTATAAATTTTTAAACTAACCTTAGAAGTTAATGGTCAAGCACAGTTTTTTTTCCCATTTGAGTATTAAGAAGTTGTTTTTTTAATTATTTGAGTGAAACTTTGCTGTTTTCTTTTGAAAAGATTTTAAACTGAACAGAGAAGTAGATTCTAAATCCATGACATACCCTGTCTCTCACCCCTTGCTTGAACACTGTGTGTTATTTGCCCAGGCCAGTTTGTTCTTTTGTTTGGCCATACATTTGTGTCTATTCAAAGGAAAGGGACCCTTTTTTTTTTTTTTTTTTTAATTTCAATCAAAAGTTTGCTTTTGTGCACTATCTGCCTGCTTGTATGATTGGTCCTATGTCTTGTGACTTTGAGTCTTATTGGGTACTTGTTGTCATTCAACTGGTTTGCTATTGAAACTACAATAACAATCAGAATCTTGCATTTGATAATATGAGAGCTTAGATAGTTGACAAATCCCTGGCTGAACTTTAAAGGAATCAAATTCAGCATATTATTCTACATTTTTATTTAGCTTCACATTTACATAGTCTGTTGCTAGATGCCAAGTAATGTGTGAAGAATGGATGCCTTTTTGCACTAAAGTAGCTAACTTGGCTTTGGTATATGGTTGTATTACAAGGAGTAGGCCACTTGGGAAAAAGAAGTTGAGGATTAGGACTTTCTTCTCTGTAAATGCAAACCCAAGATTTTACAGAGGATTCTAGTAAATGCAAACCCAAGATTTTACAGAGGATTCTAGTAAATGCAAACCCAAGATTTTACAGAGAAGACAGTCCTAATCCTCAACTTCTTTTTCCCATTTTGTAGTAGCATGTGAAACATCGTGGGCCATTTGGGCTGCCCTTTGCATCGAAACCTGCTGGGCCTAAGGCCCAGCCTTCCTTCCTTGATCGAGTTTGCTGAAAGAATAGAAAGGGAAGCAAATATTCGTGTTAGAAGGCCCAGCCAACGGATAAAAATGGAACTGATGGGTTTGGGTAGTGTCACGCCCGAATCTGGAGTAGTGTGACCGGCACTCGATGCCAACCTAGGCCAGAGCGAACCACTCTAAATCTGAAACTCGGGAGTAACCCCTTTAACTTAAATAGCCAATTTGGGGACTTTTGAGCCTACCCGCATCAACAATACCAACAAAGCCGGCGGTTATTGAAGAACCGGTTGCCTAATTGTGCCATATATATATCTATATATATATATATATATATATATATATATACACACACACTAACCATCTCGTCTGAACTAGGTATACACACCCAAAATATAATTACACAATAGAGCAAGCCGTCGAGGTTTTGAAAGAGTGTTTTAGCGCTATGAGTGGGCGAACAACAAGACCAAAATTCGAGAGCCAACAAGGCTACATAACACCCCCCAACTACATACAACTGTCTACAGACCTCTAGGGAACACGAGCTGTAGAAAGGAAAGGACATGGCCACGTCATACCCATATATACATGTCAAAATAGCACACCACAAAAGGGATTACTTGATGGTTTGTGTCCTCTTTGGTAGGGAGCGGATAAATTTTAAAAATTTCCATTTCAAATTGATACCTTGGAGCGCACCGACCGCGGGCCGAGCGGAAGGCCCACCGAGTGACTCTTCGTCTATCCGATTACGTTAGTATTCTCGAACCTCACGGGTGCATGAACGCGAGTGCCCCAATCCATTTGAGTGGTAAAAGGACGTCGCACGAAACAATGTGGTGACCGAGTATGTAAGGCAAGATAACAACGAAAATGAAGTTATAACAAATTGTACTCTACATATCTCAAGAAAGCATCCGGAGTATGTACTTGTGCTATACATCATGAAGATGCCTCTCATCTGAGGCAAGATAACATAATTCTATAGATATAACTCTGTTACTCGAAGGTCAGGCGTAGTCCCGTAGGTCAGGTATAATCAACTCCATGACTTGTAGGTCAGGTAACAACTCCATGACCCATAGGTCAGGTATAATCAACTCCATGACCTGTATGTCAGGTAACAATTCCATGACCCGTAGGTCAGGTATAATCAACTCCATGACCCGTAGGTTAGGTAACAACTCCATGGCGCATAGGCAAGGCAACAACTCTATGGTTCATAGTCCAGGCATATACAAACATATAATGATAACTTAAAGGCAACATAATAGCCTATAAACAACATGTACACTAGTTATTCCTTTTGTCATTCTATCATCTTATATAACCCAACTATTCTTATACCCGTCCTTAACTAGAGATAATTATTACACTAGGGTTATAGTAACCTGAGTATAATCTTCATGAATAACACATCTTGGTGCGAATAGTCAAAGGTGGCTCAATAGTTGAAATCATGCCAAAGAAAAGAATGAATGACTATTGAGAGTGAAATACCTTAACATACCTGGAAGCTTTTTCTCGACTTTTCAACTTACTTCCCGTCTTGCAATCTACATAAGATCATTTGTGGTCTCGTAATCTAAGTGTAAAACCATTCATACTATTGTTAGGCTTATCGTCAGATGCTTTTCTTAAGCCCTCAAATTAAATTCCCTTAAAATTTGTCGAAATTTGGGCAGCATCTCCCCTATATCTCCTACTCCCTCTATGTCACGAACCAACCGCTGAGTCGTGATGAGTGCTTTGAAGATCATGGGAGGTCCACATAGGACCCTCAAGGTATGGGAGATAGCTTGGAAAGCACCCTTGTACCAATTGCTCGTACATTCTATTTGCGGGGCTAAGTGGGTGGCCCATAAGACTTATGGCTGAGCTATGCTGACTCATATAATAACGAAATAAAGAACAATCAGTCGTCTGAGCATGTATGCAAATAGCTTGTCTTTCATTTCATTTGGGGACTTTTGATGAATGCAGCCTACAGAAACTTGTGGGAGGCGCTTGTTGATTATGATTGTGAGAGGATTGGTTGCTTGGGATATGCTATATCACAAAAGGATGAGAGCCGATATGGCTATATCTCATTTGCTTTTCGCACACAATTTCCCGTTTCTACAGTACCTCCACCGGAGTACCAAACCGTAGAACACGGCGGACAGGGGCCTCGCCGTACCCGTATGCATATACATCCGAACATAACGTACCAAAACGTCTACCGCGAACTCCGGATTGAGTGGAGCGCGCCAACAACAGCTAAGAAGAGGCTCTACTGGGCTGGATCGCCTCTCTGTCTATCTGTACCTGCGGGCATGAACACATCCCCCCGAACAATAGGGGAGTCAGTACGGATAATGTACCGAGTATGTAAGGCATAAGAATAACATATACAAAGGAGTCATGAATAAAATCTGGAAATCATAAGCTATACTGACTAACTGAGTGCATCTGTATGTCTGACTATCTGAACATATCTATCTGTATGAATGCATGTGTATATATATCTGGCTATCTGAACATGTCTGTATAGCTCTGGTTATTGAAAACGCCTATGAGGCCGTACGATATGCACAGGTCGTAGTGCCGAGGAACGTTCGGCTCGATCCCTATCCCATATAGGCGGCCCCTTCGGGCAACATAATCATCATATAGGCCCCTTCGGGCATCATAATCATCATCACCGTGCACCGACTATCCGTATGAATGCATGGTGGTAATGCGTATATAACGCCTCGCCCTTTCCCCATACCCCACATACATATAATATACGCGTATATAATGCCTTCTGGTCACGGGTCAATATGCATATATGTAAGTGAAAGCAATGCGTAAATATGAATTAACATTATCATGATACAATACTCAGGACCCATGAACAGAAGGGACAATCATAACAAAGGGTATAGGATCATCAAGAACTGAGATACTCCTAATACTTTTAAAAGTAGAATGATATGGGGACTCGATTACTCATTGTTCGCTCATGTCATAGGATCATGCCAAAATGAAAGAAAGGGAAAGTCTTAACATACCTTCTTGGTCTTCTTAACTACTTACTTTTATCTTCCCGAGCTCGCAAATCTACATTTGAGAGAATTCATACTATCGTTAGAATTATCATCGTATACTTATATCAAACTTTCAAATTAAACTACTTCATATCCTGCCGAAAATCGAGCAGCATCTCCCCTTTTTATATGCCTAGCCCGAAATCATAATAAAACAACCAACAACAATAATAACAACAACATCATCAATACCAAAATACTCCATAAAACATCCCACATGATGTTTCTCCAATTTCTCAACCAATAAATTCGTTATACGACTATTTAATATCTTTATCTCCATAAACAAACCTAAATCAATATCAATAAAGGAAGATTCATACCTTTACTCTGCTAGAACCACAATATCTTCACTGTTCACCTTGAGTTCAAGCCAAGATTCATCGCAACACGATTTTATACCCGGAACTATACGCTGCCTGGATCGAAATTCGGGAATTATACTTGATTCGGGCTAAAATTTAATGTTGGGAAGTTGTGGGAGGTTTTCAGAATTTTTGGGATTTTTTCTTGGTGTTTTGGATGAAGAAGGGGGGGGGGTAAGAGCCCCTTATATAGAGTTCCAGAATCTGCCCAAACCGACCTAAAATTTGGTCAGCGCGTTCGCGCTGGCTTAATTTTCTGCCTGCACGTTCGTTCAGTAAAAAGGTGATAACTCTTGATCCTGATATTGTGTGAGGGCCCACAACCTACGGTTGGAAAGATAATTCAATTATCTACAACTTTTATTTTTGTTGTGACTCCAAATTCTAAAATATCATGGCGTTTTGTCCTCCTCAAGTTAGATCATCCGAAAACGTATCTTTAAATCATCCTTTTGGAGGGCTTATGCCCGTTTGGCTTAGGGTCCTTCTTAAGACTTGGTCAACTTCCCATGTAATACTTTTATAATTTTTCATATGTCCTTTATAAAACCCTGACATGTGGGCCCCACCTTAGCTTACGGTTACGAGGGCTTTTCATCAAATAACGTATTAACTGATTTACACCATACGGTCTCCAATGTCATATATATGTTATTCTTATACTCATATAATATAATATTCATCCCTAATCCTTGTATAACTTTACTCTCCCTTGGGCTCGTACTAAGCCGTCTACAGTCTTGGTAACACGAAATTTTTCGGCGTGTAACATCCTCTCCCCCTTAGAAACATTCGTCCTCGAATGTTAAAACTCTTAGGAATTCTATGAAAGTTTTACCAGAGTTTTCCCTGTAACTATACTACTATCATCCTGCACACCAAACCAAAATAATGCCGCACAGGGCCACATACAAAAATATACAACAATATGGCCTCGCACAACCAATCATAATAGCTAAAAATAAATCTCATACCTGGGGATGATGCTGTCTCAAATTGGGCCTCCTGGGACAATGAAAACAAGTGCGGTTACTTAGTCTTCATCTCTTTTTCCGCCTCCCAAGTCATCTCTTCGATATTATTATTCCTCCAGAGTACTTTAACAGAAACCATATCCTTGGTTCGTAGCCGTCGGACTTGCCTATCTAATATCGCCACCGGGATATCCTCATATGATAACTGCTTAGTCACCTGGATGTCATCTAGTGGTACGACTCTTTAGGGATCTCCCATGCACTTACCGGCATGGAAACATGAAACACTGGATGTACAGACTCCAGATTGGAAGGTAATTCTAGCTCATATGCTATCTTACCTATTGTGCGAATAATTCTATATGGCCCAATGTATCGAGGGCTTAACTTACCCTTCCTTCCAAATCTCATCACTCCCTTCATAGGCGAGCCCTTCAAGAAAACCTAATCTCCTATCTCAAACTCTAGCTTGCGACGCCGGTTATCTGCATAAGATTTCTATCTACTCTGCACCGCTAATAATCTTTCTTGGATGACTTTCACTTTGTCAACTGCTTGCTGTATCAAATTTGGGATGGCTAACTAATTCTCTCCAACATCAAACCACCCTATAGGTGATCTACATCTCCGCCCGTATAAAGCCTCATAATGAGCTATCTGGATACTGGAATGGTAACTTTTATTATATACAAACTCAATAAGGGGTAAATGATAGTCCCAGCTACCTCGAAAGTCAATTACACAAGCTCTCAGCATGTCCTCAAGTGTCTGTATAGCACGGTCTGATGTCTGTGGGTTAAATGTGGTACTAAGACTCACCTGTGTCCCTAATCCATTCTGGAAAGATTTCCAGAAGTTAGCTGTAAATTGCACCCCTCTATCTGAAATAATGGTTGTAGGAACACCATGAAGTCATACAATCTCTCTAAGATAAAGCCTTGCATAGTCCTCAGCTGTATAAGTAGTTCTGACAGGTAAGAAGTGGGCTGACTTTGTAAGCCTATCAACTATGACCCATATCCAATCATACTTCCGCTGAGTACGAGGCAAACCTGTAATAAAATCCATATTAATTACCTCCCACTTCCATGTTGGAATCTCTATAGCCTGCAACAAACCTCCAGGCTTCTGGTGCTCTATCTTAACTTGCTGACGGTTCGAACACTGAGCGAGAAATTCTGCTATCCCTTTTCATACCATCCCACCAATAAACTTCTTTGAGATCATGGTGCATTTTTGTTGTGCCCGGGTGAATAGAATAGCGAGAATAGTGGGCTTCCCCCATAACTTGTGGTTGGAGGCCTGCAACCTTAGGAATGCACAATCTGCCTCGATACCTAAGTACTCCATCTGCTGTGATCACGAAAGGTGTCTTTTCTTTCTGAGGAGCTGTATCTCGATAATGAACTAAAATAGGATCTTCGTACTAACGTTCCTTTATCTCAGCTACCAAAGACGACACCGCTATGTCTTGAACTGTAACTCGTGCATTACCCGAATCTAACAGCCGAACTCCAAGGCTAGCTAATCGGCGAACTTCGCGGACCATCTCCCTCTTTTCCGGCTGTACGTATAACAGGATTTACGACTAAGAGCATCGGCTACTACATTAGCCTTTCCAGGATAGTACAGAATGTCAACGTCATAGTCTTTCAACAACTCTAACCATCGCCTCTGACGTAGATTCAGGTCCTTCTGTTTAAAAATGTACTGCAGGCTCTTATGGTCGGTATAGATATCAACGTGAATACCGTACAAGTAATGTCTCCACATCTTCAAAGCATGAATTACTGCAGCTAACTCAAGATCGTGAGTTGGCTAATTCTGCTCGTGCTTCTTCAGCTGTCTAGAAGCATAGGCAATAACCTTGCCGTGCTACATTAATACGCAACCTAAGACAACACGTGAAGCATCACAATAAATTACGTAACCATCTTCCCCTTTCGGAAGAGTCAGGACGGGAGTTGAAGTCAGCTTGTCCTTCAACATCTGAAAACTTCCCTCACAGGCTTCCGTCCACTGAAACTTAGCTGATTTCTGAGTCAGCTTAGTCAATGGGGTACCGAGGAGGAGAATCCTTTCACAAACCTCCTATAATATCCTGCCAGAGCCAAGAAACTATGTATCTCCGTCAGTGTCGTGGGCCTTGGCCAATTCTTGAGAGCTTTAATCTTTTGAGTATCCACCCTAATGCCTTCATCAGAAATAATGTGACCAAGAAAAGCCACAGAGTTCAACCAGAACTCACATTTGAAAAACTTCGCATATAGCTCTCTGTCTCGAAGAACTGTGAGCACTGCGCGTAGATGATCTGCATGCTCAGCCTCTGAAGGAGAGTAAACCAAGATATCATCTATAAATACAATCACGAACAGGTCTAGAGAGGGTCTGAACACACAGTTCATCAGATCCATGAATATAGCTGGAGCATTAGTTAATCCGAACGACATAACACGAAACTCATAATGCCCATATCATGTCCTCAAAGCTATTTTCGGAATGTCTTGCTCTTTTACCCTAATTTGATGATACCCCGATCTCAAGTCTATTTTCGAGAAACATTTGGCACCCTGCAGCTGGTCAAATAAGTCATCAATCCTCGGGAGTGGGTACTTGTTCTTTATCGTCACTTTATTCAATTGCCTGTAGTCAATGCACATTCGCAGGGAGCCATCCTTCTTCCTCACGAATAAGACCGGCGCTCCCCACGGCGAGGTACTAGGCCTAATGAAGCCTTTCTTGAGTAAATCTCTCAATTGCTCCTTCAATTCCTTTAGCTCCGCAGGCGCCATCCTATAAGGAGGGATGGATATTGGCTGAGTATCCGGTAATAAATCAATAGTAAAATCAATCTCACGTTCCGGCGGGATGCCTGGAAGCTCATTAACCACGAAGGGTCGGGGGCTCTACTTGTACATCCTGGACTCGGACTAGGTGATAAATATACCCTTTTCTGATCATCTTCCTTACCTTATGGTAGTAAATAAACCTACCCCTCGGCGAAGCAGCATTACCTTTCTACTCTAAGACTGGTTCGCCAGAAAACTGGAACCGGACAACCTTCGTTCTACAGTCAACAATAGCATAGCAGGAAGCTAACCAATCTATACCCATAATGACATCAAAATCGATCATATTTAGCTCGATTAAATCTGCTATGGTACGATGATTACACACGATAACTATACAACCCCGATATACTCGCCTAGCTATGACTGGGTCACCAACAGGCGTAGACACCTCAAAAGGTTTAATGAACTCAGGCTTTATCCCGAATTTACTAGCAACAAATAGAGTAATATATGATAAAGTAGATCATGGGTTCAATCAGTGCGTATACATCATAGGAACAAACTGATAGTATACCTGTGACAATATCAGGAGACGACTCGCGATCCTGTCTACCGGCTAGTGCGTCGACACAGTGTTGCGGCCCACTCGAGCTAGATGCTCCGCTTCTCCCTCTACCTCGTCCTGCTGGGGTCTGTAAACCTTACCCTGGAGGGCGTACAGATGAAGATGAACTAGCTATGGACCTCGTCCTGCTGGGGTCTGTAAACCTTGCCCTGGAGGGCGTACAGATGAAGATGAACTAGCTATGGACCTCGTAGGCTGAACAATGCCTGTGCCACCCCTTATCGGGCACTCCCTCATTTGGTGGCCCGACTGACCACAAGCATAATAACCATCTAACCCAAATTGACACTGCCCTAAGTGTGGTCTATCGCACTGAGCACACTGCGGAAAAGGTGGCCTCATCTGGCCTGACTCAAGTCTATGCTGAGAACCTGATGCCCTAGAACTCTGGCCTACTCTAGAATAAGAAGACCGATCAAACTTCTGACCTGGAAACCGCGAAGGTGCACTCCCTGCTGAATGAAAGGGATACCGGGAATGCTGTTGTCTCTATCCTCCCTTGGACTCACCAGCTATATCCAAAGATCTCGTTCTCTTACTACGGCCCCGTTCATGCTCACGCCCCATCCTCCGCTGACGCTTACGATCCTCCAAGTTCTGCGCATATGCCTGTATGCGGGAAATATCCATGCCCGGCTGTAACACAGTACGTTGTGCATTGATCAATCAGATGCAGCCCTAGACCAGCCACAAAATGATGGACTCTATTCTCCATGTCGGCCACTATGGCCGGGGCATACCTGGCCAATGAATCGAAGTGTATACAGTACTCCTAAACACTCATATTACCCTGCTCAAGATGCAAGAATCTATATGCTTGAGCTCGTCGCACTTCGAGTGGTAAATAGTGGCGAATGAAAGCGTCTGCAAACTCCTGCCATACGGCTGGAGGGGCATTCTCTCCCCTAGATAGCTCCCATGTCCGATACCACTGCACTGTAATATCACGGAGCCGATAGGAAGCCAACTCCACGGACTCAACCTTATCAGCATGCATGACCCTCAAGGTCCTCTGCATCTCATCAATAAATTCCTGAGAGTCCATATTCTGCTTTAGTATGGAAAACTCTGGAGGGCCTAGCCTAAGGAAAGTCTTAACCCACGCACCGCCAGGTCGATCTGCCTAGTCGACGCCAACTCCCTGTCGCTGAGCCTGAGCGGCTACCAATCTAGTCAATAGCTGTACAAAGATCCCGCACATCCTAGCCCTCGGTACATCCGGGCCGAGGAACCGGGGGCACTAGGCGAGTCTGCCGAGGCGGGGTATGTGAGGTCTGAGATGGGTTCTCACTCCGAGACTTGCTTCGAGCTCTAGTAGCCCGCTGTGTGCGGCTAGTGGCCTCACCAGCCACTCTCTTACCCTTCTGGGCAGTTGTAGCTTCCTTGGGGGGCATCACTGAAATTAGAACAAATCATTAGAAAGGCATTTCTTATCTCACAGCTCTATCGCACAATCTAGACTAGAAAGAACGGCAACATCCTAAATGTCCTGTAGCCTCCTGCTTATAAGTGTGGTGCACAACACACCCATAAACAAGACTCTACTAGACACGGTCTGTAGACAACCCTAGGATGGAACTGCTCTGATACCACTTCTGTCACGACCCAACCGCTGAGTCGTGACGAGTGCCTGACCACTACTGACCAAGCACCCCTGTACCTGCTTGTACATTCCTGGCTAAGTGGGTGGCCCATAAGACTTATGGCTGAGCTATGCTGACTCATATAATAACGAAATTAAGAACAATCAGTCGTCTGAGCATGTATGCATATACACACACACACACACACACATATATATATATATATATATATATATATATGTGCAGGCCTACAAGGCCGCTACACATGCTGTATAACAAAAGGATGAGAGCCAACATGGCTATATCTTATTTGTCGCACACAATCTGTCTGTACCTCTACTGGAGTACCAAACTGTAGAAATGGCGGGACAGGGCCTCGCCGTACCCGTATGCATATACATCTGAACATAACGTACCAAAACAGACCGCAGCTCCGGATTGAGTGGAGCGCACCAACAACAGCTAAGAAGAGGCTCTACTGGGCTGGATCGCCCCTCTATCTATCTGTACCTGCGGGCATGAACACCGCCCCCCAAATAATAGGGGAGTCAGTACGGATAATGTACCGAGTATGTAAGGCATAAGAATAACATATACAAAGGAGTCATGAAGAAAATCTGGAAATCATAAGCTATATTGGTACCGACCGAGTGCATCCGTATGTTTGACTATCTCGAACATATCCGTATGAATGCATGTGTATATATATACGGCTATCCGAACATGTCGTATATCTCTCGGTTACCGAAAATGTCTATGAGGGCGTATGATATGCACGGGTCGTAGTGCCGAGGAACGTTCGGCTCGATCCCTATCCTATATAGGCCCCTTCGGGCAACATAATCATCATATAGGCCCCTTCGGGCATCATAATCGTCATCATTGTGCACCAGCTGATCCGGTGGTAATGCGTATATAACGTCTCGCCCTTTCCCCATACCCCACGTACATATAATATACGCGTATATAACGCCTTCTGATCACGGGTCAATATGCATATATGTAAGTGAATGCAATGCATAAATATGAATTAACATTATCATGATACAATACTCAGGACCCATGAACAGAAGGGACAATCATAACAAAGGGTATAGGATCATCAAGAACTGAGATACTCCTAGTACTTCTAAGAGTAGAATGATATGGGGACTCGATTACTCGTTGTTCGCTCATGTCATGGGATCATGCCAAAATGAAAGAAAGGGAAAGTCTTAACATACCTTCTTGGTCTTCTTAACTACTTACGTTTATCTTCCCGAGCTCGCAAATCTACATTTGAGAGAATTCATACTATCATTAGAATTATTGTCGTATACTTATATCAAACTTTCAAATTAAACTACTTCATATCCTGCCGAAAATCGCAAAAGATCTCCCCTGTTTATATGCCTAGCCCGAAATCAAAGTCCAACAACCAACAATAACAACAACAAAACCAGCATCAACAAAAAAATCATCAATACCAAAATACTCCATAAAACATCCCACATGATGTTTCTCCAATTTCCCAACCAATAAATTCGTTATACGACTATTTAATATCTTTATCTCCATAAACAAACCTAAATCAATATCAATAAAGGAAGATTCATACCTTTACTCTGCTAGAACCACAATATCTTCACTTTCTACCTTGAGTTCAATCCAAGATTCGTCGCAATACGATTTTATAACCGAAACTATATGCTGCCTGGACCGAAATTCGGGAATTATACTTGATCCGGGCTAAAATTTGATGTTGGGAAGTTGTGGGAGGTTTTCAGAATTTTTGGGGGTTTTTTCTGGGTGTTTTGGATGAAGAAGGGGGGGGGGGGGGGGGGGAAGAGCCACTTATATAGAGTTCTAGAATCTGCCGAAACCGACCTAAAATTTGGTCAGTGCATTCGCGCTGGCTTAGCTTTCTGCCTGCGCGTTCATTTAGTAAAAAGGTCCTAACTATTGATCTTGCTATCGTGTGAGGGGCCACTACCTACGGTTGGAAAGATAATTCAATTATCTACAACTGTGATTTTTAGTGTGCCGCCAAATTCCAAACTTATCATGGCGTTGTGGCCTCGTCAAGTCAGATCATCCGAAAACGTATCCTTAAATCATCCTTTTGGAGGGCTTATGCCCACATTTGGCTTAAGGGTCCTTCTTAAAACTTTCTCAACTTCCCATGTACTATTTTTATAATTTTTCATATGTCCTTTATAAAATCCCAACATGTGGGCCCCACCTTAGCTTACGGTTGCGAGGGTTTTTCATCAAGTAACGTATTAACTGATTTGCACCATACAGTCTCCAATGTCATATATATGTTATTCTTATACTCATATAATATAATCTTCATCCCTAATCTTTGTATAACTTTATTCTCCCTTGGGCTCGTACTAAGCCGTCTACAGTCTTGGTAATACGAAATTTTGCGGGGTGTAACACTCCAATCTTGAAAACAACTCCAAAAGTACAATAACACATCAACAATTCCATACTCAAAAGATTACATTCAAACTATACTCCATTCAATCCCAAAACTTCTTTTCATTATCATTCCATAACAACAACTTCATGCAACCCCTTATACACTCATATACGACGATTCCTTATCAACATTATTATCCCTCATAACAAGTATATTCTCAAAACATACTAATAATTATAACTCAAGTTAATTCATAACCCAAAATATCATCAAATGCATATTTGCGCTTTTCCTCTAAATTTTCTCCTCCTCAAATCTTGACATAATTACCAAACAAACTCATAAACATGAAACTAAGATGAAATCTTATCTCAAAATTTAAGAACACTTCAATTCCATGGTTATTCCACCTTAAAAATACCCACCCAGATATCTTCAAGAAGAGGAGACAAGTGTAGACCTCACTTGGAAACCTTAACCACTTTAATCTTAACTTTGATCCTTTTTTGGGCTTGGAAATATGTTTGGAGAAGTTTCTTGGACTTCCTAGGACTTGAGGCTATGTTAAAATGAAATAAAAATGACCCAAAATTGTCATATAGACTTGTAGGAATATATGTCCATGTTGTGGAAGTTGGAAGAATATTCTAGAGGATTTGGGATATGTTTAGGGGGGTTTGGAGATTGGATGAATGTTGTGGGAGATTCTAGAGAGGTGTCGAGATGGGAAATGGTGAAAAGTGAGATTAGTTAGATGTCTTAACGGGTATATACAGTAGTCCAATTCGGTTTTGGGCTAATGGGCTGAAATTGTTGGGCCGTTTTAAGTGGCTTCTAGAATTTTTGTGTAGGTTCGTGGGCTTCTGACAATCCGTTTTAAAATGCCCATAACTCCCTACTCCGATGTCGTATTGACTAACGGTTTGTTGCGTTGGAAACTACACTCGATGAATTTTTTGGCTCTTGAAACATCTCAAAACTCCTGATATACTAGGAGATATACCTCTCTGAAGTTGACCCAAAATTTCTGTCCAAAATTCCGCCAAATTTTTCCAATTTTTCGACAAACTTATTTTCTTCGATTTGCTTGATCCCGGAACCTTTAGACACTTTTTTAACACTTGTTAAGAGTATTCCTTAACCTTATAAGGATTTCATGACCCCTCCGAGCTTACATTCGTTTACTCACGACGCAAATGACGCGAAAATTTTCGAGGTGTAACATTCTCCCCCCTTTAAAAACATTCGTCCTCGAATGTTCAACTCTTAGAGATCTTATGGATGTTTTGGTAGAGCTTCCTCTGTAGCTGTAGTACTGCCAACTTGAAGGTTATAATGTCTCAATCTAGACCTCCCTTAGTAATGGAGACAAACGCGGATACTTGGATCTCATATCTTTCTCAACTTCTCAAGTCATCTCTTCTACCTTGACAGTCTTCCATAGTACTATTACTAAGGCTACCTCTTTGGTTTTTAATCCACAATCCTAGAACTTTGGCGATCTGAGAGGGTAGGAGGGACTTCGTCCTACGATAATTGTTCCGTACTCCAAATATCATCAATTGGTACAACTATGGGGGAATTTCTCAATACACTTGCGAAGCATAGACATATAAAAGACTGAATATACAGATTTTGATTTTTTTTTTTGGGTAATTCTAGTAGGTCCTTCGACTATCATCTTGTGAAGTCTAAAATATCCAAGGGTCATAATTGCCTCCCTTATTACTTTTCGTAAATTTCTTCAGGATGAGATTCCAATTTCAACCAATCTGACATTCTCCCATTTTTATAGAACTTCATATGAGCCATATGGATATTGGAATGAGGACTAATACCATATGCAAATTCAATCCATACTAACTGGTCATCCAAATTTTCTTCAAGGTTCTAATATACATGCTCATGACATATCCTTGGACGTCGGAGAAGTGTGCTCTACTTACCCACTTATCTCAAGGTGGGAAAAGAATACTGGCATAATTCATATTCTTTAGGTTTCTCTATATATACTGATCCTCATGTGCTAGTAGAGAACTGAACATCTTAACCGAGTAACCAAAGCTACTAGATAATCGAATAATTTCATGCTGATCATTTCCTGAACATTCTATGCCCGGAATTCTCGTATCATCATCATACATATTTGTATCATCAAATAATTGCGTTCCTCCGAATAGTTTATTTTTATTTGTCCTTCTCAATTTGTAACTCCACTTCGTTCCATCGACGAGATGTTACTAGATTCTGGCTCGAATACTTTTTCCTTTAAGGCTTCCCTGTACAATGCTTTCCTAGTTGTTCTGTGATGCTGGGACTTTGTATCCACACAACTAGCTCGCGGTGGCTAGTTCACTTCACTTTTATCTTAGTCTACTATCTACTTCGAATACCATCATATTCAATCCTTCTTTGCTTCTTCATTTTTGAACTTCCTATTACACTCTTAACTTGAATTTCTGAGTCATTTCCTCCTTAGTGTAATCCCTTTCAATCTTTACTTAGTCATGCACATGACTGATTGGTTATGTTTATCATCAAATCGTCCTTTCATTATATCGGCCTGCTAGTGTAATATCCCTTTGAGGTAGTTTCCAATTCCTTTTAATACCATATTTTCATCTTTTAACAAGGCCTACTTCTGATCCAATACTTGTTTGTCCCATCTTCCCCCCCTTAGGTTGTTAGCCCATTATTCTATATTTAACATCCCATTAGTTCTCTTTTTTCTTGCAAGTACATACTCTCAGCGCATCCGTAACTAATCTTAGTTGTGACTATTCATCGTCTGACTTTATCTAGCCAGTTGGACATATTTGCAACGAGTCACATATTCCCATAGACGTACTGGTCTTGGATGGCCTAATCTTTCCTCAAAAAGGTCTTCATAATTTCTTTTGTTTTCTTTTACTCGTAAAACACCTGTTTCTATTAGTCATTCTTGTCACGACCCAGCTCCGTGGGCCGTGACTGGTGCCCTACCTAGGCACCCAAACAGACTTACGAACCAAATCATCAAAATACCGCATGAACGGATTTAGCAGATATTATTCATACTGATAGTCGAAAGCAGATACGATACAAATGCAGTCCTGAGCGGGCACCCGTGTCAAACATCACATCAGAATCAAAGTTGGCGGAATGTACATCGCCCGGACACACTCATGCAAACAGATGGCCACATCGGCCATAGTAGCATACGGGCCGCATAAGACGCAAATCGAAATCATATACGTACAAACCGAAACCACACACAACCGTACCGGACCCACGACCCACAAACATGACTACGAGCCTCTACAAACGTAACGTACATACGAACATATGACGGACGGGGCCCCGCCGTACCCAAACAAAAGAAAGTAAATATACGCGAATATCCAAAGCAAGAGTTTATACACCAAACGTGGGTCCATCGAGGGAGCACTCCAAAGTAGCGGGATGGGAAGCCTAAACCGGGAATCACCCAACCGAGCGCCCGTACCGCGCGAAACGAAACGTGAAAGGGCAAGCACGAAAAGAGTACCGAGTATGTAAAAAGCATAAGTAAGTGCGTAAGAAAAACCGAATCATAACTCGGAGTAAGAAAATACGAACAAATACGGAAGTAACAGACGAAACCCGTACGGAATGCAAATGCGTAATGCAAATAGAAATCATGCATAGGCTCTTAGAACGTGGTCACCCCCTGACGCTGGTGCCACACACATCATACTCCAGAAGTTTTCAAATCTCCGTACATCTCCGAACACATCATAATATCACACACATCATATCATCAGAATATATCAGAAGCCATATCACATCATAACACCATAAACGGTAACCGGCCCTATGGCGAGGTCTCGGAAACCGTAACACATCATACCGCCGAATATGTCATAGGGCGCACGATCACAAAACCTACCCGTACCGGCGAACGAAATCATAATAGTCGGCACGAGCAGTATAAGTAAATCATATGCATATTAAAGTAAGTTCCAAAACTCGCACATAATTTCATATACGAATACATTGGTATCAAAAGCTCAAAGCGAGTATCAAATAAATCGGAAATTAAAAGTACAAAGGTTGCGACTTTTAGTTATCAAGTTTTCGAAAAACATACCGTAAGTTATTCTCGGAAAATATAGTAGCGCTCATAGTGACGAGCGTTCAAACAACATAATAAGACATTCGAACGGACCTTAGATCATAAGCAAACGCTTCCTTTTCGGATCGTGCTAAATGAGTCGACAAACCAATTAAAGGAAGTCTCGGACTTGCGGGCCCACCTCGGGTCAAGCCGGGGCGGCGGACATAATTTACAAACATTGGGCTCCAATAAATTATCCGAGAAAGTTTCGGAGCCATTGGGATTCATTTGCGAAAGATACAAAGATTTATGCGTTCTTATATCCAAAATAGGCATTTTGATTCAATTGCGCTGAAGGAATAGTAACCAAAATCAAACTCGACTTTCTAGGAGCAGAATTAGTCCCGAGGTTCCGTTTTCGGCCTAGTAGGTCTAGGACATGCCATATGAAGGACAGTAAGCGTTACATACCTTACGGACGTCTCACGCTCGCTTAATCTCCAATCCCGTTTCGTCAAAATCCGCAAATGGTCATCTTTACCAGCTACTATTCATGAGAGTTAACATTCAATCCTTGGTTTCTATTTGGCTACCGAAATTTCGGCAGCACTTCCCCTATAAATACGACACCCCCGAGATTCAACTCGGCTCAAAACAACCAACAACAACCCAACAACAACATCAATAACATTAACAATCACAACATAATACAACTAGTCAGCTTTCCAACATAAGGCAATAGTTTCCATTCCGACTTCACACTTATCATCCAATATCAACGTTTTCATACTTATCTACTAATTCAAGACCATTCAAATACAATTCGAACACATTTCTCATTATTCGACAAAATATACCGAATTTCCATCAAACCATAATTCTTCCAAAACTTCCAATTCTCAACATGCATACTCGTAACATTTTTCCATCTTCTATTTTCATGAATCAAAATCATAATTCACACTTAAGATCTTACTTTCATCATTATATACAAACTATATAAAATCGCATAAATTTCTCATAACATCATACAATCAACTTTCATGCTAACTTAATTCATTAAACCTTTCATTTGTGTTATAAGAATCAGCACAACACAACTAGCATGTCAAACAAAATAATTTCTTTTCATTTCAATTTTTCCATACCATTCGGCCAACATCTACTTTTCCATATTCAACCCAATTCATTCAACTTTCATCTCCAACATGAATTCCACCATAAGCACAACTAAAACACAACACAAAATTCAACATCCTCTCACCACACCAATATACACACCCACGGCTACATACTTACATTCACACACCACATGCATACAACACTTTCATGATTCCCATGCAATTCCACTTAATTTAACATACTACAACATAAACCAAACTTCATAATATAAAGAATAAGATTCTTACCTTTTCTTGAAATTTCAACTTGCCGCAAACGTGGCTCTCTCGCCAAACCAATTATACCACGTCGGAGAGCGTCTCGAACTTGTTACTAATTCAAGAAGAACAAGATTTTTGCACCAAAGACAAGGCTCCAAGAATTTTTTTCCTTTTTCTTTCTCTCTTTTTCTCCTTATGGCCGAAAGGCCTCATCTCCTTTCTTTCTTGATTTTTCTTTGTTTTTCTTGAAGTTTCTTGAAACTTAAGCTTCTTATATAAATTAATTAGTCACATGATCAACACATGACTAATTAAATTATAATGGCTTAGGCAGTAATCGGACCATGGCCGGCCACCTCCCTTGGATCGGGCTTAATTTTTCTTCCTTTTTTTTTTGGCCCAACAATTTGCTAAGTTTCATAATTTCATGAAACAAATTTTCAAAATTCCGATTTTGCCCTTAACCTTGCTCGATAATTCCGCACTAATGTTTCCATAGTCGACATATTCATACTAACAAGATCCAAATATGGCCTTATTTCTTACAAGCAAAAATTATTCCAAACTTTCCAAATGTGCAAAAATGCCGGATGTAACAATTCTTTACCCTTAACTTAGGAGACTTTGGAGCATTTCATTATGAGTGTGAATCCCTTTTGACGCTGAAAATCTCTTCTTGGGGTACTTTCTTCCCTTAAATAGGCGTACCAATCATGGGTTCACATTCATTCTCCGGGTTAAATCTCAGGAGCTTAAAATTTCCTCATCGCTCTCATAAGACCTGTTTATTTCTTCTCAAGGATGCACCTTTGTCCATTATTTACAACCTTCTTGATCACGTTCATCCTTTGTCACGTACAACATTACTCTATCTCCCGTTGATTTATTTAAATTTGATCCTGTTGTTAATCGCTTTCCTCCTTTCATCCTAACCTTTTCCTCAAATATATTACTTGATCCTCAATGTGTATACGTTTTCCTTGTCCAAGTTTCTCTCCCCTTCATGATATCATAATCTTCTTTTTCGTAATGCTCGTGCTTACATATTTGGTCGTGTTACTGCTATCTGACTTTAATTCCCAAGAAATCCCAATCCTAATTCTCTCTGTAGTGCTTGCTACCTCAATTTTGACATACATCACAACCAATACCTTTAACATGTCGTAAAATCAATCATAAGTGTATACATAATACTCGATGTAGCCACTCGTGACTTATTTTTTATCGCTTTTCAACACCTTTTCTTACGAATATCCTTTCCTTTTTA
>NW_026713665.1:0-26815 GCF_029784015.1 Lycium ferocissimum | reverse complement strand
TCCTCCACCGGTCAAGATGGTGAAGAACTTTACGGTCATTCGTGTTAAAACCTAATGGGACAATGCCGCGAATAGATTCTAACTCCCTATCAGGACCTTCGGTTCCAGACGATGGTATGAATGAAGACTGGCCTTCACCCTGAGTCAGTAATGGAACGTACGCCATGATCGTGGAAGGTTTTCCTTAACAGTACGTATTTTCACCACCGGAATATAAAGATTGAAAATTCGAGGAGTATTGTGGGATTCAATGCAGGAATATCAGTAGGTTTAGAGGAGGAACAAAGTGAGATTTGGAGAAGTAAGGATGCATGGGAAAGAAAGAAGGCATGGGCTTTATATAGAAGGAGATTTAGGGGATCCTGTAGCGTATCAAGAGTTCTGATTCAGGGAGGATTCCCCAAAAAGATTTGGCGGGCAGGGTAATAATGACCCGGACGGGCGAGTGAGATTTGACTTAAAGGTTCCATTCCCGCCGTCGATAAACGCACCACGGGAAATGAGGGGACTATCCGTATATGGGTAAAATCGAGGACACAAGCACGCTCGGTTTCCCGTTGTCATGGTGCATCACGACCACCTCACCGGAAACGAGGTCTCGAGCTCGGGCCAGTACGAGGCGATAAAGGTAAGGTGATTGACTGCCATTAACAGAAGACCGATTCACCCTCACCCGGATATCTCGGCGTCGATCCCGTGTTGTCACCGTATTTACTTGCTTTATTTAGAGTTGTACTAGGTTTGAAACTCCTCACTATATATATAAAGAGGAGGCCTTCATTCATGAAAGGGGTTGGCAACAAGAAAGAGAGAAAGAATTCATATCAACAATCATACGAATTTATTGCATCAGTTTCCATCTGTTCTTGAATTTTATTTTATTTGTTTCTCTTGCTAGCTCGTATCGAAAGGATATCGACCTCGGTTTCCTAGCCCGAGGTCATACGTATCTAGCACTTGGTTAGATTTGATTCTTTGTCCATTTCATCACATATCACACTATTTAAATCCTTACTTGAATTTAGATGCATATCTTTGGCACCTCATATAAATCTAACTGTTCTACATTTTACGGTTAAACATACTGCTCGATTTATACTAAAATGAATGGAAATCAAAAGTTAAAATAAGAAGGCTGATGGCAATAAGAAATTGGGTTTTTCTCTAGGACGTTGCGTTTACCAGTTATGTCAACCACTTGTTCGATGTTGGCGAAAGTGGCGTTTCCAGATTGGGCATGGCCATGTCCACCGCCTGATGGCGTACACGTGAAATTTTTTGTCTACGGTGTCATATTTTAAAAGGAGAAATAATAAATAAATAAAATGTATTAACATATGAAAATGAACAAAATATAAATAAATACAATTCACGTACATTATTATAACTTTTCTAAAAAAAAAGAAATACTACGATAACTTTTCTCGATGAGTTTTTTTTTTTTTTAATGTATTAGAAATAACCACATTAAAAATAATACTAAATACTTAATCAATTTGATTTCGTAAATTGTTCTTAATTAATTTCATTGGTGAGAAAGAAAAAAAACGTAAAAAGAAACGCACAACAACCGAATAGGGAAGCAGCTTATGTCTAAGTAAATTATTGTCCCAAATATGACAAACATGAATTTGAATCAATTGGTTTTAACTTGGTACCTCCCAAGAGGTCATGGGTTCGAACCTGAGCATCTACCATTTTGTAGATTGTATATGAGGATAAAAACGATAAATGACGCTGCCGAGGTTCGAACTCGCATCCTAAGCTAATGAACTGAAGCGATTAACTAACTGAGCTACGCGACCCTTTTAATCAACCAATGTCACTTTAGTTATATAATCTCATATCTTCTTCTGCCTTTTAATTATATACACATATTTAATAAATTTTTCGGAAGAAGCAGTGTCACGTGACACCCCTCGGCCTAAGATAAATCCGCTCCTACCTGCCACTTGCCGGCCCTCAATTTTCCCAACGTTTGCATGTAAAAAAGAAGGGTTTTAGCGGGGGCAGAAGGACAGCTTGTCACTGAAGTTATGCGATGCTTGGGTTTGTATAAATTTTAATTTTAATAATAGGGGAAAACCCCAAAAATTGGAGAAAAAGATAAAGGCAATTGCTGTTCACTGGGATTGCTACGCAGCTAGCCTAAGTCCTGCAATTATATATATATATATATATATATACACACACACCCTCCGTCTCAATTTATATGACACTTTTTTCATTTTAATCCCCAAAAAAGGATGACACATTTTTTAATTTAATAAAAATTCAACTTTAAATTTACTCTTTTCCCTTTAATGCAATGATTTCTAGCCACAAAAATTTCTATTATTTGTTTTAATCCACAAGTTTAACAAGTTTTTCTTTGTTTCATAAACTTCGTGTCAAATTAAACACCTTTGGATAAAATGGGACCGAGGATAGTATATTAATACTTATTATGTTTCTAATATGCACTTTCAATTTTTTCTTATTTTTTGTCAAACTGCACAGCAACTGTATCTTCTATATTTTGTACCTTTCGTGGCCCCCTATTGACGGCAGGCCTTACCGTTAATTTTACGCAAATCATGATTATCTACTATAATGAATTGGTCAATCCCGACCTTAATTGAAAGCCAATTATTATGGTTTAAATCAGTTAAGGCCATCGATTGCAAATTTAGCCTTTAGTTGTTTAATTAGTCTTACTTGATCATGATTAAGGGTTTAAATTAATTGATCTTTTCTTAATTATGGTCATGTGTCAAAACAAGGGTCAAGTCCCCATATATATATATATATATATACACACACTAATATACGTGTATATACACGTATATTAAGTATATATACATGTATCTAGGCCCTCTTTATTTTCCCTTTAAATCTGGACCGAGCCAGCCCAATGAAGGGCATGACCCGGCCCAACTCAGAAATAAGTAGGAAGGTAGACCCCTCCCTTCTTCATTTTCACGCCAAACACATCCCTAATATCTCTCACCCTCCCCCGGCGCAAACCCTAGCGGCACGCGAAGGAGGAACTCCCTCTCTCCCCGTCACCATCATTTTTTTAAGTAGAGTTTCAGACGTACGTTGCTTTTCCAGGGTCTAGCATAGCTGGATTGAGCAAGGCATTAATTGTTTCACTCTTTTTCACCTTACGCCACCCAAACAAGGTATAATCTTCCCATTTTCTTTACCTTTTCTGTCTTACAACGGTCAAATGGACTGAATCTCTTAATGGGTTATGTTGTTACTCGAATTTGAATCCACGAATTTCATTGGTTCATAAAGAATCAAGTGGATCGATCAATTGAGGGCAAAATCTGACCCTTTATTTGTTTCTTACGATTAATCTCGGCCCTTCAATGCTTGAACGTGAGGAAGAAGTCCAAAATTGAAGTCCGGAACCAAAATGACCCCCAAAAAAAACTTTTGAACCAAAATACCCCAACAAAAAAAAGGTTACAGAAGTACCTTTAGCGCAATATTTTACTGCGCTAAAGCACTTAATCAAAAGACGGAGCCATTAAGTGCTTTAGCGCGATATTTTTCTTTGCGCTAAACAATATCTTCTCTCAATATCGCGCTAAACAATATCTTATACTCCCCATAGCACGGTAAAATCTTTGCGCTATATCACCCAACTTAAAAACCCATCGGGTTCCACCACTGGTCCCTCCAGTGGCAATTTTTTTTTTGAAAAACGCCATTGGAGGCGATTTCAAGGTGGTCCCCACATCAAAATACGTCGTTTTCTATTAATTTTCGTCGGGAAAGTTTAGATTCTCGGTATATTCAAGTCAAGGAGCAAGATTCTAAGCTCGAATTGTGTGAAAAAGCGGCGTACAACTCGATTAACACAACTATACAAAAAATCTTCGATTAAGGTTTCCTACTATGAACTTTTGTTATTAATTTGTTATATACATTATATTGTACGCATGTTTAACATTTAATCGTCGTTAATTTCCATTAAAAAAAAAGTCAAATTTCGTTTTTTTTTTTTTTGGTTTGATCGGGCAGTGGCTTTTGCCACTGTAACTTTTTTTTTTTTGGGCAAATTCATTAATTGTTAAATGTGTATGAATTGTTAATTTGTTAAATGTTTATGAATTGTTATATGTTTATGAGTTGTTAATTATTTATGAATTGTTAATTGTTAATGAATTATTATTTTGTTAATTGATTATTTGTTAAATATTGATTATGAATTAATTAGTTGTTAAATATTGGTTATGAATTGAAAGAAGTTGATTGGTAATGAATTATTATTTTGTTAACACTTCGTTTGGATGATTGTTATGTATTGTTTCATAATGTATCGTACTGTGTTGTACTGTATAGGACCAAATCAGTCGTTACATAAAATAGGATCTTTCGTCGTTACATAACGATGGATTTAACGATACGATACAATAAAATTAAAGTAACAATCAAAGCAAACATTGTATTTAAACTAACAACACAATATAATACAATAGGTAACAATCATCCAAACAAGTTGTATATGATTATGAATTGTTAATCTATATTATTTTAAAAGCATGAATATATGTGTTAAATAAAAAAAGATTATCTAAAAAAGAATAGTTAAAGTTCTTATTTTCATAAATACATAAGATAACGATAAAAATGTAAAGTTTGTAGGAAAATATGTGGTCGACGAATATACTTTTTTAGTCTAATTTTATCATAGTTGTGTTGGCTATTTGGTCAACTAAAAATATATCACATATTCAAAATAGAGTTCTAAACAAATATTACTGCTGAATTTCGATTCCCAAACTAATTAACTTAAAGGTCTTTGCCATCACATAATTCAAAACTAATTAACTTAAAAGTCTTTGTCATCACATATTAAATTTACTGCACATTTAATATGACAAAAGTCATGTTGAAAATAATTATTTTTATTCCAATATTTGGTTGGAGAGTGAAAATAATTTTTGGAAAAGACTATCTAATAAAGATTTATACATTCAAAATAAATATTGTATTCAAGATAATAAGTAGATATTTTTTTTCCAAGTTGCTTATCAATAGAATATAAATAATATTATAAAAATTGACAAGACATATTCGTGCAACGCACGTACATAGAGATTACATACCCCCAAAATATAGTAATCACCTATTATGTTAATTATGCCATTGTTATTTTATGTATTTGTGAAATTGTTTATCCCATGTTAATTATTCAGAAGATATAATACAACATAATTCACATATTCCCTACAAATTATTAATTAGTTAATATATTTATCTTTCATTTCAAGAATAATGACTAATTTAGTTTGTACAGACCGGACTCTTTCATGGATCCGAATGTTCCCCCTGGGCCCGATGATCACCCGGGGCCTGATGATCACCCGGGGCCCGATGATCACCCGGGGCCCGCTGTTCACCCGGGGCCCGCTGATAGATCAGTATTGTCTTTGCAAGGCAATCATAGGTCAGAGTTATTATGGGCTGGTACTATAGGGATATCGACTAGGCTCCGTCACATGGGGCAGAGAGAGCGGGACTCTTTTACGCGAGCACCCCCACACTCGCGTCTTAGAGATATTGTTTCGGGGCGGCATCTATCGTTGCGTGTCCGTTGGTCGGGTACAACATGATTGGGCGCTCATTACGGCCATGGTTGAGCGGTGGAGGCCGGAGACACATACCTTCCATCTTCGCACCGGTGAGGCCACGATTACACTTCAGGATGTGGAGGTCCTCTTTGGATTGCGGGTAGATGGAGAGCCATTATACACTCGGTAGGAGCCTCCTCCTGGTCGGACATGGGTGAAAGAGTTGACTAGGCTCACCCACTTCGTGTCTGATGCCGCGGCCCATATATCGGGACAGAGTCGGGTTCAGCTTAGTGCACTCTGCACTTATTTGGAGGATCTGGATCCGGTTGTGGACGACACCCAGCACGACGATGTTGATCGTCATGCCCGTTTGTACCTACTTATTATATTCGGGGGGATCTTGTTCCCGAACTCATCGTGTGCCTTTGTCGGTTTTACGTTATTTGGTTTTCTTGGAGCATACGGACCTTGGGAGACTACGGTGCGGCGGTCTTGTTTTAGCGTATCTTTACGAGATGCCTATACCGAGCGTCTATTGGTCTTTGTCGAGAGATATGTGTGGATTTTTGCTCTTATCCGAGTAATATTTTAAGTGTGCGTTCCTTTAATGTAAATAGATCTCTTGAAACAACGACTAAAAAAATCGTATTTTATAATATCGCTTACAGTTATGGGCGTAGGAGAGGATGCTGCCTTTTCAGCCCGTACCTAGGCATCACCTCGAGATTGACATGCCTTATGCGAGGAGGTGGACAGCGGGTTTTGACCGGAATGTGGATACGCACCACAATATTCTTCCATTCCGGGACCAGCTTGATCACATGACGGACAATGCAGTAAAGCTATTTAACTTTACATTATTAATTTAATTAAACGTCATTTCTACTTGGTGATCACTGATTTGTATTTATATGTTATGTAGCTATTTATATGGACGTCGCACGCTGCTATATTAGATGGTTTGCCGGCCTTTTGCAGGGCAAGTCAGGGGGCTTGGAGGTCGCGGTGTCCATTGATACACCTGGACATCGTAGAGGACCACATGCCCGAGCATGTCTTACGACGGTTGGGCATACACGGAGTATACCCCGACATCCATCATGAGCTCCGACACTACCAGGCGGACCGGGGCTGCCGTTGATGATGATTTTCGGCATTCATGGATGTCCGGCTCACCGTTGGGAGAACAAAGGTTGGGCGCTTTAGCGGTGGTCGGCCATTTGACTCCCGAGGATTTCATGCGCCGGTATCATCGGATCACACGCCGATTGATCGGCAACCTAGCTTTGCATCTCGCTAGGGATGTAGGATACTCAGCACTCGCAGGGCAGTACGAGGCATTGGTAAGTTTATCGTATTTAGATTTATTTAATTGCATTAATTGTTACGTTTTAATTTTTTTTTTTACTGTTGAACACAAATACAGCTGGTGGCCGTACAGCAATTACGCATGTTGGGGTTCGAGCATATGCTTTAACCCGGGCTTGCAGGGCTTGTGTCGGAGATGGTACGGATATCCGAGGATGGTATCTGGCAGGCAAGAGAGATTAAGCGCATGGAGGAGCCTATTCCAAAGGCTGAGTATCAACTAGCGCCAGGAGGAGGACCGGGTGCTCCCAGAAGAGGAGGCTGTGCTGGCAGAGGATGCGGTGCTCGTAGTGGACGCGGTCTTCCTGTGAGGACACGGTGGTGAAGGACACCATCCGGTAGATGGGCGGATAAGGCAGATCCCATTCTAGAGGACGTTCCCGTTCTAGTCCATCCGCAGCCTTTCCAGGCCGGTGGCAGCTCACCTAGGGACTCACCTACGTTTACGCCGGCGCTCCTACTTGCTGAGATACCTGGGTCTTCATCACAGCCGAGCCAGAATGCATACATCGAGGAGCTTGATAACGTAGATTGGGCGGCATTACGCGCTTCATTAGCTGATGAGCGGCCTGTGAGGAATTTAGAGGGAGCCAGGATTCTTGACTTCTATGAGTTTTTGATCCCGGTTAGTATTTAAAATACTTATTTTTCATTTAAATTACTTATTTTAAATATATATGTTACTCATTATTTAGTAATATTTTATATTTTAGGATTCGGCGCCAGCGGCTCCAACAGAGCCACCCACTCAGACGTTTTCTCATGGGCCTGCCGAGCCAACGGTGTCTTCCTACGTGATTTGTCGAGCCACAGGTAAGCTTTTTATTAAAATTAGTTTTATTCAATATAAGGTCAATATTTAAAATACATATTTGATTATTTAAAGTACTTATTTTAAATATGTATGTTACTTATTATTTCATTTTTTTTCATATTTTAGGATTTGACGCCTGTGAGTCCATAGGAGCGACCCATTCAGGAGCCTTCTCATCAGCCTGCCGAGACAGAGGTGTCTTCTCTTGAGACTATCGAAGCGCAGGTAAGATTTTTACTTAAAATCAATTTTATTCAATATAAGGTAAATATTTATTTAATTTTTATAACCTTTATTTGGACGTCAAATAGCATCTCGTCCAAGAGACTACCTCATATTCTGCACCAGACCTATCTCAGGAGCCTACAGACCCATCTCAGGAGCCTACTCAGGCGCCCGTTGATACACAGGTTTGATTATTCAACAAACGTTAATGTATTCAATATAAATAAGAAATGGTATTAATTATTATATACTTTTCAGGTTCATCCTTCGGCGCCTGCAGTGACAACTCCCGATGAGAAAGAGGTCGAGTTTCCTGGACCCGAGTCGGCATGAGGTTACGCCGTGCTAGCGGGACCGATCCCAAGAAGAAGCACATTCTAGTCGAGGGCGCACGGGCCGGGGAAGAGGAGATGGTTATGACTTGGAGCGCCCGGTTATTAAGAGGAAAAAAGGGTGATGGAGACGATGGCGAGGGCGGTGGGGATGGTATGAGCCTTTGGCCTAAGGATAGTCTCAGGCATACCACATGTGGGACCCATCCACGATAGTGTATATACATTAGTGTTGTACAGTTTATTTATATTCATAAATATTATCTTAGTCTTTATTATTGTTTATAGTTTCACATCCTAAATTGATAATAATAAAAAAAAAAACGTGACACATTCGAAATAAAGTTAAGCATTAATTTAAAAATAACAAAAACCCTAAAAGATAAATAACGTAAAGCTAATGACTACAAATCTTCAAACAAAAAAGGACTTCGAGCACTTTTCAACCACTAAAACGACAATCCAAACTTTTGTGTATCCTTAAAGTATTGAGCCTACCTTATTAATCGTACAAATATAAGTAGGGTTCTATATAAAATATTAAAGTTCCGGAGTCTCAAAGCACAATTAATATACGGCTAAACTACGTAAAAAAGTGTGAAAATGTAATAAGTGGGTGTTTTGGAAAAATGGTGGACTCCTATAGCACAGTAAAATACTGCGCTATAGGGGAGAGAGAATTTGGTTTATACTGCGCTAAAGGTACTTATGTCACCTTTTTTTTTGTTGGGATATTTTGGTTCAAAAGATTTTTTTTGGGGTCATTTTGGTTCCGGACTCCCAAAATTGTGACTTGTTCCACATCGATTGGAATTAGCGTTTTTTTTTTTTTTTAATTTGGGGTTCTACAATTCACAGTTTTAAGGGATCAGCAACTGAAAATATCAGTTGCACATTAAAAAATCGAAAATACCTAGGGTTTCTAGCATTTTTCTTAAGACCTTTAATTTTTTCGATAAGTTTAAGTTTTAAAGTTTTTGTTTCTTGTTTTCTGAGTGTGTGGTTGACTGTTGGAGTGGAGAAGAGAGATCTTCAAGTCCAAATCTCGACAAAGGCCGCACTCACAAGAGGTAAACTCTCTTCCTTTAGTATTTTTTTTTAGCATTTTTACTTGCATTTTCTGTTCATGTGTATTAAGCTGATTAGTAAAGTTATGATATTTTCTAGCTTAAATTAGGCTTATATGTGTTAAATACTAGCCCTGTTTGGTTTTGCTATCCTAATTGCTTAATTAGTCATGTTTTAAGAGTATTTAATTCCTGTTTATGTACTGTTATTAGCTAAGGTCTTATTCAGTTAAGTTTCAGCAAGTTGAATGATTAGCTTAATCAACATTCTTGCCTGTTTTAGCTCTTGTTTAGTATATATTGATTAGTCCAAGTCCTATTTAGCTACAACTTTCTGCTATGTGCTTAATAATTCAACTTCTATTGTGTCGAGAACATGATATTAATAGTTCTAAATCATGTTTAATACTATCCTTTAGGGTCTGTCTGTGCTTTTAAATTTATTAGTATAGACTGTGTTGTATGCCTAAATGATCAACATTAGTATTCCATCTGTTAGTAACTCATGCAAGTTGGATTAATGATAGTTAAAAGGACTATGAGCATCATGTGACTAGTATAGGACCTGTGTTTGCTAATGGATTAGTTGGTTGGAAAAGATAGTGTATGTTTTTGCCTAATTTGAGTTTAAATTTGAGGTTTGTTAACTGGTAATGGCAGATGATATGTTTAAACATAACAAGATTATATATGTTAAGGTGTTAGCCCAAAAGGAGGTTTGAGTCATCTAGATTTGGTCTAATATCTTATTAGGTGTGGCTTATGAATATTTGAATAAAAATGCTTAAGTTTGGTCATGTGTTAGTATGATAAGCCTGTTTCAAGCTTAGATATGGAGGTTGTTAACTTGAGAATTTGGTATACATATCTAAACTGTGTTGAATATAATAAAATGAGATAGTCACCTATGTTTGAATATGATATGCCTTCCCTGTGCTTGTTGAATGTGTCTGTTTGTCAAGGTAAATGCCCTTATTCCATGTTACTACTTGGTTTGGTTATGCTTGAGTCTGAAAATTACTCTATTAAATATGATGACATCATCTCATATCAAATAGGCCAAAGTCATAGATGGACACAAACTTGTCATGATTTTTCATTTAGACACTTAACTCAAACGTTGACCATCCGGACCCTCAAACATAAGATAAGCCCATGCCATTTGAACACCTCGTGCCAGCTAGGCACACGCGTGCGAGACACTTGTCAGTGACATGGAAAAATAGACCAATAAAAATAAGCCATGTCAACAAAAAAAATTAATTTTAAAATCTATTTAAATAATTTAAAAAAAATCTGAAAAACACAACCCATCCTCTCCGATAGCCCATTTCGCCGCCTCCACTTCGCCGCCGCCACTTCTGCCTCCGCCACCCCCACCGCCACCGCTGCCGCCGCCGCTTCAAAATCTATTTAAATTATTAAAAAAATGGTGCCGTTTTTTGTCGGAGATTTGTTTAAATAAATTTCGAAGTGGAGCAGTGGAGGCGGCGGCGGAGGCAACGGTGGCAATGGCAGCGGTGAAGTGGGCTATGGGAGAGGATGAGTTGGGTTTTTCAATTTTTTTTAATTATTTAAATAGATTTTGAAATAGAGTTTTTGTTAAAATTAATTTTTAATGATTAAAAATTTTAAAAAAAGAAAAAAATTGGTCTCTCACGCTCGTTTAAAGCGTTGTATCAGACATGCGTGTGCCCACTGGCACGAGGTGTTCAAATGGCACAGTTTATCTTATGTTCGAGGGTCCAGATAGTCAATATTTCAGTTAAGGAGTCTAAATGAAAAATCAGAACAAGTTTAGGGGTCCATCTATGACTTTGGCCTATCAAATATTGTAATGGTTCTTTATTTGCAAAGTAGTAGAGGAATTTAGACTTGCATATAGGATCAGACCCTAAGACATTGTCCAATTGATTTTCAGGACTTTAAGTGGCATGCTCCTAATAGTATACATGTCCCTTGATTACATGATATTGTAACACTTGTTTTTGTTAGTTTGTCCTTTATGTGAGGTCAAAATGCTTACTAATTGGAAAGGAAAATGTAGAAATGTCACGACCTAATTTGGCTAAGTCATGCGGGCACCTATCTTTCTCACCTCGGTAAGCGAACTCTCAATCCAACGATAGTAAAAACGTAAATATATAATTAAATAAGCGGAGGAGAATAAATCACGTAAGTCTGACGGTAATAATATAGAACAAGTGCGGAAATAAGAAAATACACCCCCAGAGTCTGATCTAATCCATACAAGAGCATCTAACTAAAATCTACAAGTCTGAATATCAATAATACATCAAGTTTGAGTATGTCTTGGAATAGAAAATAAGACATAAATAAAAAAAAATCTTCAAGGCAGCTGACGTCTCGTGCTCACCCCAGTAGACTCTAAGCAAATCTCGGAGGGACTATCAGCCACGAGAAACAAAAATAGATTCTACCTGGAATTCTGCATCCATAAAAAAATGCAGCAAGTGCAGATCAGTACAAAACCACAGTACCGGTAGATATCATCGACTAATTAAGTATAGCTAACATAATTCGGACAATAAAGTAGGATAGGCATATAAATCAACAAGTATAAGTCAAACACAACAAAAAACAACTATCCGTCATCACCTAGGTTGAAACATCTAAACCCAAGTATGCCAAGTCTCAATATATATCCAATCCGAAATCAACAACACAAGTAAAGTACCGGATCATCACAATATAAGCCAAGATGCAATGCAATGCAATGATGTAAGAATGTTAATGCATTGCAATGCAGTGTACACATGTACTCTGGACGGAAGTGTCGATGTCCTGGTAGCACAACCCATGGGGAACCCGCGAAGTCGATGTACTCGCTCATCTACGAATCTGGAACAATCATTGGACATCGGACTCTCACATTACATAATCCACGATTTCGGGACAACCATCGGACATCGAACTACTCACATCACTTGCACACAATCCACGATTCCGGGACAATCATCGAATATCGCACTACTCACATCACTCGCACACAATCCACGATTTCGGGACAACCATCGAACTACTCACATCACTCGCACACAATCCACGATTCCGGGACAACCATCGAATATCGGACTACTCACATCACTCTCATGCAAACTGAGCTCAGCTCGTCACAATGTTTCATCAAGTATCAACAATATATCATGAGAGATGTGAATGGGTGCGATGTATGAGTCAACATGAATAATCAGATCAATATCACAAGTACCAAACATGGGTACGCCAAGAATATCATGAACGACTACATAAGTCATATAAAGACACTATCCCCGAAATCAAATGCCAACAAGTGGGGCACCATAATATCATAAACAAGATATCTTAATAGTATCTAATATCCACTATCACTATGCGGCATCAAGCCCTCAACAATAGGACAACTCAATCACAAGACAACGGGGTGGCTAGCCCCAATCACACAACAGGGCCCAACCTAATAGAATATCCAACCCAACTTCATAACCGAAAGTTTACATGCTTTCTCCGACAATAAAATCTAAATATATGCTTCGCTACACGAAGTCTCACCAAGGGTAAGCCATAACCTACCTGGATGGCCGAACAACAAAACACCAATAATCACTCCTTCGCTTTCCCCTTCCGCTGAGCCTCAAGATCAAGAAGGTCTAGGCATATTTGAAATCTAGATTAGAAGTCATGAAGATTGATAGCTATATTGCTATCATTCAAATTGGGTCAAAAACCAACCCTAGGATTTGGGAAAACGGGCCCACAATGTCGAAACGGGAAATTCGGGGATAAATTATCCAATTAAATACTAGGTGATCAAAACCCAACAACTAATAGCTAAATTAACTCAAAGATTCATCCAATTCCGAAATCCAAGCAAAACCCCCAATTTTGGGTATAAACCTTAACTCTTAGATCCAAGAATTCAACACTAATAATGGAAGATATATGATTAACAACCTTAGATATATCATAATCTAGCATAAAAGCAATCAATTAATCAAGATTACAAGCCTAGAAAGAAGAACTCATAAACACTCTCTTTTAATCCACAAGTTCTTAAAGAAACTAGCACATTTTATAGATTTTCCTATGATGATTAATGGAATAAGGAATGGTAATGAATATGGAAGAACTTACCACAATGATTCTCCCCTAAGAAATGCCTCGAAATACTCCCAAAAGCTCTATTTTCGGAGTGGGTAATGAATGAAAGATTTAGGGCCTTTTAAATAAGAAATCTGGTCCGTCGGCCACTTCCACGGGCAGGCCAGCGCTTTCGCGCTACCGCTTCAGTGGTTCAGCCAGCGCTTTAGCGGTTCAGCCAGTGCTTTCGTGCTACCGCTTTGGTGCCAAAGCGGTCACCAGACACCAGATTTTTCTAGTGTCTTCCCAAACTTGAAATCGACCCTTAGAACCATCCCAGAACCTCTCGAACACAAACCAAATATGTAGATATACATAAAAACAAGCTATGAACGCACTCGTAGCCTCAAAATTCCCATTGGAGGTCTCGTTGGTCGAGTCAACTCCCGATACCTCAAATTCAACTTCCTAACCCAAGTCCCGAAATGAACCCGAGTGCATTAGGAACCGAACCAATTATACACACAAGCTCTAAACGACCATCCGGACCCCTTGGAATCGATGAATTTTGAATAAAGATCTGTTTACCCAAAAGTCAACTTTAAGTCAATCCTTTTTCGCTTTAAGCCTAAATTTCACAAAAAGGCGCCCGAATCAAATATAAACACCTTGATAAGTATGTCAACGGTCCTCTCAATTCAAAAGGGAGCTAACCAAGCTTAAGAAAGGGTCAAAAGGGTTGAAAATGCAAAAATGCCAAACGGGTCATTACAAGAAAGTTGTGCCTTTATCTGTCTGCATACCTTCAATAACTATCATACTTGTCTTTCTTGATCAAACCCCTATTGTAATATGCTTTGCCTGATGTTGTACGATGTCTACTTACCTTTACAAATATGTTTGTATTAGCTTGAACCTATGTGTGAAACTCAGTATGGTAATTTGATCTGTTAAGAGAGGAATGATAAAAAGCTATCACTTGAGAAGTGATTAAACATAGGTGTGACTTACCTAGGACTCGGATGGAAAGGGATAGGGCTTAGAGTTTCTAGCAAAGCTCAGCCTAGTCTTTTTCACTCTAGGTTGCTGGGGTTCTCCTGTGAAAATCACACATTATGGGACCCTTTAAAGTTAAAATAAAAGGAACTCATGTATACAAACTATGTGGAATATCAGTAGTTCGTGCTCTATGACTATAGTATACCCTGTATGTCTATATCTGTGATGTGTAAGTATTTTTCTTGGGGTCTTCACTGCCCTAAAGTAACTTTTGTATATAATTTGTTGTTTGTATAGTATATGCATTAAGAATGTTGTGCATGTCTAGCATCATTTTTTTTTTAAACAACTTCCTGAGTATGTTTAAATGAGAAAAATGTAAATGTTTTTCCCCTTGGTCTAATATTTGCTGTATTCAGAAGAAGTATTGTATATCAGAGGATATACCTAAAGTATACTCTATGTATATACAAGCTTTTGTATACTTACAGTATGCAAGAATTTATATATCCTATATATTTGTGGTATATCACCTGCATAAGTCAAAAATTGTAATGTTTTCTGCATATAATGGTCTTAGTATGGGCCCATTTCCCTTGAATTTTTGCACATTGGGCCTTTTACTCGCATGTCACATTTAAGTGTATATTTCAGCCAGTTGGTCTTGATTTCGAGTGGTCTGTTTGTTTTGTTTTTATTTTTCTATCAATTAATTTGGCCTAAGATCTTTTATTGTTTGTACTTGCATGATCATATGCATAAACTATGTACATTTAATTTGCTTTTCTTTGTACGTAGTATAAACATCCTCTAATCCTTACCCTTTTGTGCTTCATGTGAATAATTATTTGGCCACGTGGGCCCGTTCTCTCCATCTAAAAACCTGTTAGGCCTAAGGCCCAACTACCTCTGCTCATTGATCGAGTCCGATAAAAGGAAAGGGAAGCTAATATTTGCATAAAAGCCCAACCATGGGTGAAAGGGTTCGAAGGCCCAGTTATGGGTGAAAATAGCTAACTGGTGGGCTTAGGTAGGCCCATCAGATTAACTTTCCTACCTTATATTCATTTGTGTATATGTATGAAATTGTAAAAACGTGTGAAAATATTGAAACCTTTATGCATGTGTAGAACTTAAGAAACAATACTTAGTAGTTAGGAAGTCGCTTAAATCTTTCAAAAAAAACTCGGTTGATATAATGTTTGCATGAAAATTGACACTTTGCATGAAAATTGACACTTAATTCTTTCAATAAAATTCTGAAACTAGTTTGACATTTGGATAAGATTAAATGGTTTCAAAATGATTAAGTAATAAATGATTTGGCTCTCCACTCCTTTGTAGAATTTGGTATTAAAATAACAAGTACTTAAAACTGTTTTGGGCCTTAAGACCACTACTAAAACTGGATTGCTTATTGGGCCTTGAAAAAAGATTTGAGGCAAAAACTAAGAAGTGAGTTAAAGACTATTTGGATGACGGAATTTTTTTTTGATGGAAAATATTTCAAATACTTTGAACAAAAATCTGAGAAAACATGGGAGTTCAAGACTCGGGATTTTGTGCAACAAAAATGGACCTTTTGAACTGACTTAAAGGATTTTTGAGACTGTTTGGGCTGAAAGCCCAAAGACTTATGGATCAAAGCAAAAGAGTTTCTGTGTGGGCTAAATTTGGGATAAGATGGACTTTGGATTAGAATGAGGTTGACTTAAACGAGCTTCAATGATAAAATTGGACTTAAATAAACACTTATACTTTCTTTATATATATACTAGCATTAGATGCCCGTGCAACATGTTTATTCACTTTAATTAGCCAATTTTTAAGGTTTGTATTTTGAAAATAACTTTTAAAAACATTCTAATTGTTATTATATATAGCAACATATACAAAATGTATTTTATGTACCATCAAAAACATATGATGGAATTAAGTTTTTGAGATGGAAAGAGTCGGACTTTTTTCTCATTGTCATGACGATGAAAGTTGTTCATCTATGTGGAAAAAAAAAATTAGCAAGAATATCAGGGAAAATTAATATCTTGATTCTAGATTTTTTTTCTTTTAAATTCTTTAATATCTTATATGTATACCGACAGGTTGATATCCATCTCTCAATTAACTAATTGTTCATATCCAAACATAAGAACCACTGTTGTATATATTAGATTTTTAAAAGCAAAACTAATAAAATATTTTTATTAAATTGATTAAAAATATATTATAATTTTTTATATTAACAATTATAGATAAAAATGATTGTTACAAAGAAATTAAAATTAGAAAGATATATGGTATATCGTAAATCACCAAATTTTAATTCCGAAATGAAAATATAAAGTAATACATTTTATAAATGTAAAGAAACAATAATCAGAGAATGCAAAGGAGATAAAATAAGTGAAGTATTGACAAAGAAGGAAAATGAGGATAAAAGTCACTCCCTCCCTTCACTTTTACTTGTCCACGTTGACATATCAGGAGAAAACTTTTTTTCTTCTTCTTATTTTACCCTTCACATTAATTACTCATTTTCAAATCATTTTCTAAGGCTATTGAGACTATACACCAATAAATATGAGTATTATGATAAAATATATACTTCATTTATTAATTCTTAAAGAGCGTGAAAAGTCAAAAGTGGACAAGTAAAAGTGCACAGAGGGAATAAATATGTTTAGGAGAATTAAAATTGAAGTGCATATGTATATACATGAGAAGAGAATAAATACTCAGTACTATGACATATGTCCACGTGGGATAAAAAAGTAGTTGGTTAAAGTATACAATGTATACAACTTTTATTTAGTATAAATTTGCATTGCTATTGTTCGTCCTCTCTTCACGTTTAAAGTATTGAAAAAGAAGAAAAACAGGAATAAAAGTCACTACTTCCGTTCACTTTTACTTGTCCATGCTAACATATCGAGAGAAAGAAATTTTTGTTCTTATTATTAATTTTACCCTTCACATTAATTACTCATTTTCATATCATTTTCCAAGGCTATTGAGACTTACATCAATAAATATGAATATTATGGTAAAATATATACTCCCTCCGTCCCATATTACTTGTCACTTTCCCTTTTATACGCTCCTTAAGAAATCATAAATAAAATATGTATTTTACTATATTAACCCTATCTCTCTCCAATAAATATATTCTAATCAAAATTGACTATTTTTAAGAGCATTTATTACTACGGATAAAATGGGAAAGATTTAATTAATTTTATCTTAGTTTTGTAAATGAACAAGTAATTTGAACACATATTTTTAGTAATGTGGCCAAGTAATATAGGACGGAGAGGGTAAGATGGGAAATATTTAATTAGTTTTATCTTGGTTTTGTAAATGAATAAGAAATTTGGACATATATTTTTATAATGTGGCCAAGTAATATGAGACGGAGAGAGTATTTTATTTATTAATTCTTAAATAACGTGAAAAGTCAAGACTGAACAAGTAAAAGTGCACGGAGAAAATAAATATGTGTCGGAGAATTAAAATTGAAGTGCATGCGTGTATAAATGAGAAGAGAATAAATATTCAGTACAATGACATATGTCCATGTGGGAAAAAAATAGTTTAGTAATGTGGCCAAGTAATATGGGACGGAGGGAGTACTTCATTTATTAATTCTTAAAGAACTTGAAAAGTCAAAAGTGAACAAGTAAAAGTGCACGGAGGAAATAATTGTGTCGGAGAATTAAAATTGAAGTGCATACGTGTATACATGAGAAGAGAATAAATATTCAGTATTATGACATATGTCCACGTGGGATAAAAAAGTAGCTGGTTAAAGTGTATAATTTATATAGCTTTTGGTACAAACATTCATTGGTGAGTTAGTCCCTCTTGAACATTTATATATATATATAAATATATAAAAGAAAATGAAATGGACTCAAAAGTAGTACTCCCTCCGTCTCAATTTAAGTGTCTTACTTTTCTTTTTGGTTGTCCAAAAAAGAGTGTCACTTTTTATATTTAGTAAGTTGACAATTCAAATATCATATCTGGCAAGGTTAAAAACACAAAATTTAAATGACATTTTAGTACATGACTACATTATATATATCTTTAATTTAGGACTATAAGATTCAAATATTTTCTTCTATTTTTAAATTTTGTGCCTACTTAAATTAAGATACTTAAATTGGAGACGGAGGAAATATATACGAAGAAGAAAAACGAAGATGATAAATTAAGGAAAAGTCAAAACTTTTAAACAATGGCAAAAAGCAAGAAAACAAATGATCTATATTCTATAGTGCATTGGTAATATGGACAGTGTCCCATCTCCAAATAGCAAGTGTACTCAATAACATGTGTCCCTGTTGGTCCCACCCTTTTGTACAATTTACCTAGCTATTTGTACACTTTGACATTGCAGTGTTCGTCCCTTTACGGGGCTTATATATATATATATATATATATATCTATTTGTATACTTTGACATTGCGTGTTCGTCCCTTTAACGGTCTTATATATAATAGAAATATATATATATATATATATATACAAAAATTAAAGATATACTCCATATTTTTTTTTATATATATGTATAATAAAACCCGTAAGAACTAAACTCATTTTATTAGGACTAGAACAGTAGTGACTCTACTCGGAGAGAAATTCCGAGTGTATCCAAGTCCGGTAATAAAGTGAGTTGAACACTTGCGCGGATTTTTAAACCCAAAACCCCTTTTTTAAGGGGAAATTTTGCCAAATTTTGCTTGAGTTTGCGATAAAGAAATGAATGATATTTTTGCGGAGAACTAAACACTTTTAAGCAAATAAACACATTAATCACACATTGAAGCTCGTAGGTCAACCGTATTCTATGGATCTTTAATACTAAGGTGCGTAAAATCTTCCCTAGGGGATCACGAAATTCTTACCTCGAACTTTGGTACCAAAAGATTTCTCTTTTGCTTGAAAATATTTTACCGAATTTTCTAATTTTCCTTTAAATAAATTAGGTGGCCACTCTAAAAATACTAAAATCCAATTATAGCACCAACACCTCTTAGTAGCTTTTATGCGCCCGCGTAAAAATGAACCGTAACGATTTCTTCATTTGGATTTACGAAGAGAACATCATTGATCGTTGTATATACCTTAAGATAAGTGGGAGCAGATATATTTTCCTAGTCCTATATGTGGATGATATTTTACTTGCTAGTAGTGATTTGGGATTGTTGGATGAGACGAAACAGTTTCTTATTCAGAATTTTGAAATGAAGGATATAGGCGAAGCCTCATATGTCATTGGCATAGAGATTCACAGAGATAGATCTCAAAGATTAATTGGACTATCTCAAAAGGCCTACACTGAAAGAGTTCTGGAAAGATTTGGAATGAAGAACTGTTCACCTATTGCAGCACCCATCATTACAGGTGACAAATTCTCATTGAATCATTGTCCACAAAATGCATTGGAAAAAGAGAAAATGAAAGACATTCCCTATGCTTCGCTTGTTAGGAGTCTTATGTATGCACAGGTCTACACTAGACCTAATATTGCCTTTGCAGTAGGAATGCTTGGCAGATATCAAAGTAACCCGGGTCTTGATCATTGGAAAGCTGGTAAAAGGGTTTTGATATATTTGCAAGGAACCAAGGATTTTCCTTCTTGCTAGAGGTGTTGTGTCTTGGAGAAGTGATAAGTAAACCATTGTTGCAACATCCACAATGGAAGTTGAATGTCACGACCCAACCAACCATCACTGGCACCCACATGAACTTCTAGTGGGCGAACCAACACATAAGCCATCTGTTCATTCAAGTCCGTTTTTATATTAACCAATTCAATCAATTATTACCCATTCACGCACAAGATAATCAAAATAAGTCATGCCATAAAATATCGAAGTAAATGCGAAAGTCCTAACTATTACAAAACCCCAAAATCTGAAAGTCACCGTACAAGGACTCTAATCTAAAACATGTCTAAGGAATAAAATCTGTCTAATAAATAACCACAATGTCTGGAGTAGAAATAGACATCATAAAAGAAGATCTTCGGGTGGCCTGGTATGGATAGAAGCTTACCCTAAATCGGTCAGCAGCGGCCTCAACGCTAGATATGAGGACGAGTAGCAGTCTCTGGATCACAATCTGCACTCAAAAGAATGCAGCAAAGTAGTATCAGTACAAACAATATGTACCGGTAGATATCATAGGCCGACTAAGATTAGTATCATGCATACATCATAAAATTAATAAAATAAACAAGCCAGTCAACAACATGAATCAATAACCCAACAACAAGTCAACCATGGATAATCACGAATTAAGTCACCTAAAGATATCAAGAATCAAATCAACAGGAACAACAAATGGGAACAAGTCAACCACAATAACCATATACTCACTGTACACACATGTTAACTGAAGTCATTGCTCAGTAGTCATGACTTACAGGGGACCCATGGTGTCCATGTATCACTCGTTTCGGATACTTATCGGACCTACTCCGGAAAGAACCTCGAACGCGGTCCACTTCATGTACCACTCATTTTCGGAACGAACCTCGGACCATAAGCCCATAATCTAGGTCACATTTGTGCCTTTTCACGTATATATACCTTAGTATTTCTTATTCTCTTGTTATCAATGCTCAATCGGCATTTTGTATCACAATTTCACTGAGAAGATCATATTAACTTCCCATTACAACAACATCAAACTGTAGGTTTAACACAATGAATAGTGGCACGAAGCCCACACAGTCACTCAATCAGTTGCATATAGGATTTCAACCACACACACAACATGCATGAAGACTAGGCATGCTTTCTCGTATTGATTTCACCACACATACAATCAACTAATCAAAGTCTAACTCATATAGACCGTAACCTACCTCAAACGTAGAGCTGGAACAATGCGAATCACTCAGCTATAGCTTTTCCCTTCTGGAAAGCCTCGGAAATCTCAAAGTCTAGAAATTAGAATGATCAATGAGTCATACTTACTCTAGTCACAAAATCAATTCAATACACCCTTCCCTTTAACCCCATTCCATGGTTGAATGATTTCTAGGCGTAAAACAACCTAATAAGGGCCTTAGTAACCACTAATCATCAATCTATAACAATATTTAAATAACACATCAATTACGAGCAGTTTCCATGGTCAAGCTACCATTTTTATAAAACCCTAAGTCTCAATTCACTTAGTTAATGGCTCCAATGGTTCAATTCATGATTAGGAGGAGTTAACCCAAGCAATTAGATGATAAATAAGTGGTAAAAATCATAACCCATCAATTGTAGAAGGTCTATTAGGTTCTAGGGTTACTATTACTAATTCACTATTGAAGACCCAAAAAGGGGATGATAATCATGAAGATGATACGTAATGATTGAAAGGGATGGATGAGACTTACCTCTCAAGAATATTCTCGCCTTAGCTTGGAAATTCGCCCTAGGTGCTTGTGGGGAACTGTTATATCCCGTATTTTTATACGACGTATTATTCGTAAGCTAATCGACATAAGTCCAAGGACAAGATTATTTTTGGATATGAGACAAGGACTTTTAATCCCGATTTTAATAATTGCACGGTTTGCTAATTAATTACAATTAGTGGAAATATTAGTGGAAATTTGGGGATTAATTTACCATGATTAGATTATTAAGTGGGGATTAGAGACTAATTATCATTAATCAAGTCATTAGTGGGATTAAGTGGACCCCACTATAGCATGGCCAAATCTGATTGGCCCATGCTATGAGTGGGACACATGTCAACCAAATGGACACATGTCAACCTTAGGAGCAGCATATATATATATATATATATAATTTGATGACTAAGGATCAGCCCATTATCCACATTTCATCTTCAACAACATAAGAGTTAGAGAGAGAGAGAGCTTATGGCCATGTTGCTCTGCGTGGTCGCTCACATTTGGGTTGTGATTTTGATCCAAAAAAATTAATTTCCATGGTGTTCCAACCAATTGAAGGTCATGGTAACGTGAATTGATCATTTGGAGGCAGCAAGGACAATTGTAATTAAATTCACTAATTTCAGCAAATTGAGGAGCCAAGTTGTTAAGGTAAGGCTTAATATTTTTCTACATGTTTTAGAGGTGGTTTTGAACTTGGATAAATTGGTAGATGTGAATTGAATGCATGGAATTATGTATGTTGATGTTGAAGTGTTGTTGAAGCTGTGTAGAAATTTTTTTTAGTTGGTATTGGTGAATTAACTTTAAGTAGCATTTTGGTTGTTGTTGCTATGGATTATATGATGAGAATGATGGCATTAAATGGTTAAAGTTGAAGTTGAATTTGTTTTGTGGGTACATTGTAAGAATTATGGTAATAATAATGTAGTTTTCTTGCATATGGATAAGTGATGTAGTTGTCGTGTGGTCTGGTATATTTTACTAAATTAGATGGAAAGATTGTATGAAATAACGTACAAGAAGCGTATGTGGTTTGCTTGGTGTATTCGTAAGTATTCGTAAAGTTATCGGATATCTTTTTATGTTGTTAGTTAGGGGCTGTTTTGGATATGTTGTTGTTGTTCTTGTTGAGCTTGGAAGATTAAGTATGACTAAGATTATACATTATGTTATTATATTGGTTGGGCTGTTATAAGGTCGTTTAGATGAAAATGTTACGATTATGGATCGTTAAGAATGACTTGAATATGTCGTAGTCGTTATGTTAAAGATTATGGAATGTCGTAATGTGTGGGCTGATTTGGAATGTTGTGCGGGCTGTCTCGGGACGTTCTTGTATCTTGTCTTGATTAGTCTCAATGTAGTACTTGAACGTGTGGTTGTTGATGTTGACTTGGTTATTGTGTAGTGGGTTGAATATAAAGGAAACGCCGTCTAATTTTCTAGAAGTGAGCTACTAACGTTGGGATACGTTTTGAACCTTCCCGTAGCTTAACCATAGTTTTTGACGTCTAATATAGGTTGAGACGCTTCGGGCAGCATATACGTATTGCGTTACGGATAAGCGTTAAAGGTATGTAAAGCTATCCCTTCTTTCTTTTGGCATGTCTTAGATATAAGTGATGTATGATATGAGCTTTGGGGTAATTCTATTCATAAGTTCCGAGCATGATTCATGATTCTTATTCACTTCTTGGTGTTAGAACTCTTAAGATAATTGAGCTACTGCCCCTCGAGTCTTCTATACGATTGGATAGTAGTTGATACATAAAAGTTCTTATTCTTAAAGACTCTACAGTAACTAATGCCCTTGAATCCCATAAGCTGTTTCGCATTATCTTGATACATGTCTATGATTCCTGAAGCTCTAATTGATATAGTTCATAATGACATTCGAAGTCTTGAACATGACTATCGCCCTGATACTCGAGTGTTAGTTAGTCTACTTATCTATTGAGTCTCAAATGATGATTTAGATGCATATGGTTACTCACTACTCTGCTCGTGCATACTGTTATTACATCTTTCACCGAGTCCCGGGCCGGGTATGTATTCGTGCACAGTTTCACTGCATTGTTCACCGAGTCCCTCACTAGAGGGCCGGGTACGGTATATATATGATGATATGATGATATGATGATATGATGATATGATGATGTGATGATGGCACCGAGCCCCATGATGGGCCGGGTATGATATGCATGTATATGACAGATTCACCGAGTCCATAATGGGCCGGACATGGTATATGATATAGTCATGCATGATTTTATTTCATAAGACACAGGTACAGTGATTCTTGATTATCATACTTGTCTCCTGGAATCTCTACTTCGATTATGATCTTTCTTATTGTATTTCATGCTTTATATACTCAGTACATATCTCGTACTGACCCCTTTCTTCGGGCCGCGTTTCATGCCCGTAAGAGTACGAATACTCGATTTGGTGATCCTCCAAATGCTTAGACTTCTATTCATTTGTCTTAGAGTGCTCCGTTGTTCCGGAGCCTAGACTTTGGTACGAGATCTATTGATATATGTATATGTTTATCCGGGGGTACGGCGGGCCTGTCCCGTCATATGTCATTGTTGATACTCTTAGAGGTCTGTAGACATATGTGTGGGTTGTATATAGATGTTGTTCAGCTGTGTTAGTATGACTTATGTTTGAGAAGTTCCCCTTTCGTAGTGGCATCCTTGTCGGCTTGCGTATATGTATATTTTGGGATGTTGTATGTAGTGGCAGCCTTGTCGACTTGCGTATATATAGTTGGGGCGTTTCCACACGTTATGACACCTTGTCGGCTTGTGTACCATGTTATCATTGATGGTTGTAACTCCTCGAGAGACGGAGTTGCCTTAATATATATATGTGGCTTTTCGAGATGACGTTCGTTTCTTCTTATAAATTCCATATTATGTTTAGTTCGGATTGATTATAGCTAACGTGTGTATACGAGTGTCGATCGGCACTAGTCACGGCTACGGGGTTGGGTCGTGGACAGAGGCTGTTGGAGTTTTATGAATAAAAATTCGGAACTAAGTGTTTAAAACTCGAAATTCTGCTCCCATCGGCCGGCCGCGGCGGTCAATTCACTTGCTATTAACTGATCAATCTATAGCTGCCAAGTGCCCGTTATAGCGGACCAAAAGGAAACTCACCTCCGACATGGCGGGCCTGATCCCACTATAACGGCATCACTATAGAAGTCCTTTGCCCGCCTCAGTGGACACTGGGACACTAACCGACCGTTTGAGGCGGGAGGCTCACTGCTATAGCGGTCCCGCCGCAGCGGTACCTCTGAGGCAGTAAACTCGCATTTTTCCCAGTTTTTCACTCTATCAGCCAACATTTCATCCGAGGTCTCACAAACACAAACAAAACATGCACATAGACATAGAAACACCATACGAATTCACCCGTGGCCTTGGAATTCGCAACGGAGTATTAATTTCCTACATCACGCCCCTCGCCCCCTTCCCCCCCCTCCCCCCCCCCAATGGACTCAACACAATCAAATAACAATCACGAACCAGTCAAGTTTTCAGTTCTTAGACTTATACAATCAAGTTTCTATTAGCTCGTTCTACCTTTGGAAAGGTTCCATTTTGTGAGGTGATCCTACATTTTCCCTAACGACCGGAATGGTCGTTGCACTAGATATCAATTAAAGCACCGTTCGTCCCCGAAAGAACAAGGATGAGGAACCTAGAAAAAGCTACCTGACTCGGCGAAAAGCTGAGGATACTTGCCATGCATATCAGATTTTGTTTCCCAAGTAGCTTCCTCCACCGGACGATTCTTCCGCTGAACTTTCGCGGAGGCTATTTGTTTATACCTCAACTTACGAACATCCCTATCTAAGATAGCAACAGGCTCTTCCTCATATGTCAAGTTCTCATCTAACAAAATCGAATCCCAACGGATTATGCACAAACCATTGCCGAGGTACCTTTTTAACATCGAAACGTGGAATACCGAATGAACGCCTGATAGACTCGGAGGTAAAGCCAACTCGTAAGCTACCTCCCCTACACGCTTGAGGATCTCAAACGGCCCAACGTACCACGGGCTAAGCTTGCCCTTCTTACCAAACCTGATCACACCTTTCATGGGTGAGACTTTTAACAACACTTGTTCTCCCTCTCCAAACTCAAGATCTTTGACCTTACGGTCCGCATATTCCTTCTGCCTACTTGTCACGACCCAACCCCGTGGGCCGCGACTAGCGCCCGAACTGGGCACCCGTACGTGCTAACCCACAGTATCGCATACGTTAACAGGAAAGTCAATAAGGTAATAACTCAAATATTTTAGAAAAATTCGGGCAGAGTTTCCTCTGTTTTTCCTACCAACCAAAATTACACACTCGTAAAATACTTCAAGAAAGGCCACTCTCGGCCATCATATTATATAAACACGCGTACATGGTAAAAGCGAACAGAGAGTGCCGCGGTATAACCGCCCGGACATATATCACATACACATACTTGTACGGACGGAACCATAACCCACACGCTCTTTATGTCTACGAGCCTCTATAAACGAACGATGCACATACAAACATATGACGGGACGGGGCCCGCCGTGCCCCGATCAAAGATACATGAACGTGTCAAAAGACGGTACCAGGTGCGGGTTCCGGACAGGAGCTCCTCGGAGCGAGAGTGAACGGGGACCCTAAGCGGCGGCTCACCGAACGTATATCCGCACACGCGCGCATGAACGCGGCCCCCGAATAAAGGGGTCGACGAAATATGTACGAGTATGTAAAGCGATAAACACAATAAGCGAATTATACGAAATAAAGAGGACGGAAAAGTAGTACAATAATCGGACCTCATAAAACTTACCTTGAACCTAAACGTGCTTTCCCAAATCATAATAGGCTCGAATATCATAATTAAAGAAATCATCGTGAACAAATGCAA